>NC_087175.1:20365892-20473392 GCF_035594125.1 Scylla paramamosain
TTTTTTACCCTTTCCTTGCAAACTTTCCTTACAATGTCTTTTTCACGCACTAATTTATTACCCTTTCCTTGCAAACTTTCCTGTTTTGCACACACACACACACACGCACACACACACACACACACACACACACACACACACACACACACACACACACACACACACACACACACACACACACACACACACACACACACACACACACACACACACACACACACACACACACACACACACACACACACTTCTATTTCTTTGCAAAACTTCCTTTATTACAATATCCTTTCGATACTTTAACCTTTTACCTTCTCGCTGCAAACCTTCCTCTCTAATCCTTCCTGTTTCGCACTCCGGCTTTTTATCTTTTCATCGCGTGTCTCCTGGTCCGCGGTGCCCACACTGGCCAAGTAAACAAGGACGTAAGGTTGTCGCTTGGATGACCGCGGCTCACCTCGCATTCTGCCTCCCCGCCTCTAATTAGCAATGGGTGAGGGAATACATGATGACCAGGGGAAGGCCACACCGCTGCTCACCCTCGTCTTCTGCAGGAACTGGAAAGAGAGAGACGAGACCATGCTATTTTTCTTTTTTTCTTGATGTTGTTGTTGGTTCTTCTTCTTCTTCTTCTTCTTCTTCTTCTTCTTCTTCTTCTTCTTCTTCTTCTTCTTCTTCTTCTTCTTCTTCTTCTTCTTCTTCTTCTTCTTCTTCTTCTTCTTCTTCTTCTTCTTCTTCTTCTTCTTCTTCTTCTTCTTCTTCTTCTTCTTCTTCTTCTTCTTCTTCTTCTTCTTCTTCTTCTTCTTCTTCTTCTTCTTCTTCTTCTTCTTCTTCTTCTTCTTCTTCTTCTTCTTCTTCTTCTTCTTCTTCTTCTTCTTTTAGTTTGTATGAGTGGATTGCAGGACAACCTAACCTGCCAACATACCCTAACCTTGCTGAACCTGCCTCTTATTTTACTTTTAGCTAATTTAGGTCTGCTTGTCGGCCACTTTGACCTACCCTGACCTAACTTAACCTACCTCATATTGTTTTTTTTTTTCTTTTCAGCATATGTAGTTACATGTTCACTACAGAATAACTTGGCGTACTCTGACCTAATTTAACCTAACTCATTTTCTTTACAGCTTTTATTAGTCTAACAGAGGACAGCGTAACCTACTCTAACCTACCTGACTTAACTTAGCCAGACTTGACTTAGGCTGCCCACTGAGGTACCAGTCCCTATCACCTTGTTTTATGACGTCTTTCTTTTTTATGATGCTCTACCATATCACGTCTTTCTCCGTGACACTGTGTTTCGTGACCCCTTTGCTTATGACGTCTTGTTCTGTCACGCCTTGTTTTCTAACGACTATCTTTGTGATCCCAAGTTTCGTGACGCATTTTGTTCTTCACTTCCAGGAGTCACCAAGAGCGGCCGGCCCGTTTCCCGCCTCACAGTCACGCCCCTGCACGCCCCCCATGGTCTGGATGCCAAGGCCGCAGCCGCCGCCGCCGCCGCCGCCCTGGAGGAGCAGCGCGTGGCGGCCGTACAGAACAACAGCCTGACGAACGTGACGGGGCAACTGGGAACCTCGGTCTTCCTGCCCTGCCGCACCACACACTCCATGGAGCGACAGGTGAGCGTGAAGACGACACACACACACACACACACACACACACACACACACACACACACACAGAGAGAGAGAGAGAGAGAGAGAGAGAGAGAGAGAGAGAGAGAGAGAGAGAGAGAGAGAGAGAGAGACTCATCGGCCACAAAGTCTACTTAGCATTCAGTTACCAAGCTATCTTGAAAACTGGAAGGCGTAGAGTGCCATTAGAATACCAGGAGATAGTAGTAGTAGTAGTAGTAGTAGAAGTGTATTGACAAAATTATATAAAGAAATTCCAGTTTTGTATGGAAAAAAAAAATCTAATTCTACCAAAACTAAATACTTAGATATCCAACACACACACACACACACACACACACACACACACACACACACACACACACACACACACACACGGAAGAGGAGGAACTTTTGAGGGTACTACACACGGAGGAGATAACGGTGACGGTGATGGAGTGTCGAGAGTGATGGAGGACCGGGGCGTGAGTGGCGACGCGGCCTGGGGAGTGTGAGGAGGACCCGGCGGCAGGACCTGTGCGTGATGTTATGAAGAGTCCCCGCGATGAAGCAAATGTATCGGAAAATTAGAAGAAAATATGATACCAATTATAAGGATACATCATTGTGCTGCGGGTCACAAGGGACAGTATCCTCAACCTTTTCAGTGTCGTACATCGGTGGATTTTAACCCTTCCACCGTCCTACCCTTAAGTGACGAAGGAAAACGGACGCAAAAATGAGAGAAAAAAATGCGACGTGTAACAATTCACAGCACTATAAGTCTTTTAGAACACTTATAAGAAAGAAAAGAGAATTAAAAGAGTAGATTTTCCAATATGTAAACGGTATAATTGTTACAGATGGCTGAAGGACAATAAGAAATGCGCCAGAGTGATTTGTTATTAAGGAAACTCGTCAAACAACAATAAAATGGTAACAGATATTAGTGGAAGGTCTTAGGGTTTTCAGTGTTTTTTTTTTTTATGGTTAAGGTGATAATTTAACAAGTATTGTGCATCATTATTGGTATAAACGTTTCAACGTCTTATCTCTACGAGTTTTTATAAGCTCTGATGGAAGTTATTAAGGTTTTTAATGTTTTTTTTCACAATTTTATAATTTTAGTGGCAGTTTAACTAAGATTCTGGGTCATTAGCTATAAAAGCATCAAAGAGAATCTGACTAATCATATTTAAAGCCTTTGAAAATAACCCCAATGACAAAATATCCAGTCGACTTTTAACAGGCTCTAGTGGAAATTGTATAGCCTTTTTAGGTTTTTTTTATAGTTTTACTGATAGTCTAATACTGTTTCTGTATAATTCGTGGCAGAAACTCCAATGAGAACGCGACTAATCACATCTGTGGCCTTTGAAAATAACCCTGATGAGAAAATAAAGCGTTTGAAAAATACAGACCCAGGTTTCTTCATTATAACAACTCGACCCGCTCCTCTTATCATGCGTCGTTAATGACTCAGAAATATATTTATATACAAGACGCTTCATCAGTTACCCATTGTTGATAGTTTTGAAGTAAATGATTGAGTGGTTGACTGAAATAATGTCTCCCAGCAGTCTTCCCATAATACGAGTAGTTCAGAAAGCCGCCACTAGAAGTCAGTGCAGTTGCCAGACTAGTGAGAAATCTTATCTATAGAGGACGTTGTTACTCTGAATAGTTGATTAATTTACCACCTAACTGTAAAATTAATAGATAAATAAGTGAATAAATGATTAGAAAATAGAACGAAATAGAGGGAGGTGTTATTCCTATTAGTTCATAAATTTGGCAGTGCAGGTACCAAACTATGAAATGAATACAGAAACAAAGAGGTACATAATTAAAAGGAACAAAATATAGGCCGTTGCTGCACTAGTAGTTCATAAATTTGGATCTAGAGAACAATGCAGTCAGTAAACTATGAAAAAATAAATAAATAAAATAAATAAATAAAAATGAATAGATAAATAAGAAAAAAATATATATATATAATTCATAGGTTTACCGATAGAGGGCGATGTGACCTATTATAATAACACCAATCACGCACTGGATAATTTAACATCTCTTTGTACAGCGATCAATCCAGCCAGCCACCCGCCGTCACCAGGTCAGTGTGCCGCGATGGCCTGGTGAGGGAATAAAGAGTTCACAATAATTACTGTATTGTGTCATTAGGTGTAAACTTGTAGGTCATTCTATAATCAATAAATCTATTTTCCCCACTTACGTACTTATTTACCAACTCCTGCCAATGAATGACCAGTGACGTAGCCTTTGTGTTGCCGACGTCCACTTACCTACCACACAATCTTTTTATTTTTTTATTTTTTTTTCACCCTTCCTTGATAAATATTTACTTCTTACTCTTCTTCCTCATTATCCTCTTATTTTCTTCCTTCTTTCTTCTCTTCTTTTGTTCTCTCCTCTTATTCTCTCACTTCTCTTCCCTTCATTCCCACACCGTCCTTCCTCACCGTTCTCTCCTTCTCTCCTTTTCTTATTTCCGTCAATGGAGGGGAGGTGAACGGTGTAACACAAAGGCATATGTCACTTGTCATTCATTGGCAGGAGTTAATAAATAAGTATGTAAGTAAGGAAAGAGATTTATTGATTATAGAATGACCTATAATTTTATACCTAACGACATAGTATAAAGTCATTATTTCTGAAACGCTTTATTCTCTCATGAAGTTTATTTTTCAAAGGTCACAGATGATTAACCGGGTCTTCATGAGTCTGTTTCTCATTTATGATGCGAGTTACTTGTTAAACTATCACTAAAATCATGAGAGAAAAAAAATCTTGAAAAATCTTTGGTTGGCAGGTAGATGGTTATACACAGGTAGAAAAAGATAGTTAATAAGTTTGTAGGTAGCCAAATATATGTATTGATTATTATAGAATGCTCTACAAATTTATGCCCGATGACACGAGAGAAAAGTCATTATTTTGAAAAGCTTTATTTTCTTACCATGACTGTTTTTCAAAAGTCGCAATGATGATTACTCACGTTCTCACCAGCGTGTTTCTCATTGCTGATGAAGAATCCTCGTTTACCCATCACTGAAATCTTAAAAACACTCTTGAAAACCCCTATTAACTTCCACCTGAACCTCTTAAACTACGAATATCATTAAAATCATAAAAAGGTGCTTGGAAATCCCAATGACTTCCACTAGATTCTATTCAAAGTGAAGTCAAGGAAAGACGCTGAAACGTTTGAGATTATGGTCCAATTATTACATCTGAAACTGCGCTACTCAACACTTCTCACAGGTGTTCCAGTCAGGGGTCGCCACAGCGGATCAACCTTCTCCAGCACACTCAGTCACACCCATTACAAGCATATCTTCCGCTGCACTCATAAACCTTCTCTTAGGTCTTCCTCTCTCTCTCCTGCCGGTTAGATCCATCTCCAGCGTCCTCCTTCACATAGAATCATACTCCTCGTCTTTCCACTCGCCATTCCCAAACCACGCCAATCTCGTCTCTGTAACCTTGTCCCCCAAACCGACGTGCATGTGATGTGCCTCTGATGCATTCATGTCTGATTTAGTCCTGTCTCATCACCGAACAAGTACGTACACTCAAGCCACCTGTTTAGAGATCACCGGTGTTGTCTTGGTGCCTCTCACTCTCTGCGCCCACTTAACATGCAAGCGGTGTGAGGGAGTTAACAGAAGACGGGCGCAGTTCCACACATGCCACTACTAGACTCTCGCAGACACTCCCCGCCACAAACTTGGTCTCAGTTACACAAGACAAGCCGGTGTTGGGGTTTGCTTATGAACCGTAAAGAAGGGATACTGTCGTGTTCTGAATGCGTGATGTTGTGTGTGTGTTTGTGTGTGTATGGGTTGGTAGCCGTGGATGTGGGAGAATGGTCGTTTTATATGAGAGAGAGAGGAGAGAGAGAGAGAGAGAGAGAGAGAGAGAGAGAGAGAGAGAGAGAGAGAGAGAGAGAGAGAGAGAGATTTCAAGTGCCACAGTAACAGACTAACATTGCACCTCTAAACGAAACAGATAAACATCACACACACACACACACACACACACACACACACACACTCTCTCTCTCTCTCTCTCTCTCTCTCTCTCTCTCTCTCTCTCTCTCTCTCTCTCTCTCTCTCTCTCTCTCTCTCTCAAATTCTCCAAACCTTTCCTCCCAACACCGATAGAACAAACCATAATCTGAAACGCTTGTACACCTCACTTCCACTCTTTTTAAAAGGCTCTAGTTGAAGTTACACGAGCTGTTAAGGGTATTTTTACTGCTTTAGTGACAGATTAACAACATTTCTACATCATTAACAAGAGAAACACCTTTGAGAACCCGGCTAATCGTCTCTGTGGCCTTGGAAAATAGTGCAAATACAGCAAAACGTTACAGCAAAGCGGTCCAGAATACGAACCGCATACAAGCTTCGCCAAACCTGAGCCACATAACACTTTGAGTCTTCGCTTTCACTGCTCTCGCCTCCCTTGCTTTCCGTACCCAGAATATTGACGCGGGCCATTAAGACGCATTACCTCGTCAGTAGCTATCGATTACCTGCAGGCGAGTGATGTAAGGGATGCAGGTAACTGAGAAACTTTGATGTGGATGATGGATGGATGTTCTTAACGCAAGCACATCCATCACGGGGGTTCTCTCTCTCTCTCTCTCTCTCTCTCTCTCTCTCTCTCTCTTCCTCTCTCTCCCTCTCTCCTCTCTCTCTCTCTCTCTCTCTCTCTCTCTCTCTCTCTCTGTGTGTGTGTGTGTGTGTGTGTGTGTGTGTGTGTGTGTGTGTCTGTGTGTGTGTGTGTGTGTGTTATCGTGTTTTTTTTGTTTGTTTGTTTTTATTTATGTATTTTTACGTGTGAAGGACTATAGGGTGAGAGTTATGAAAAGGAAGAGAAAAAGGTTTATTGAATTTTCGCCTCCGCAAAAAAGGGATGAGGAAAGAGGAAATCAAATCGGGTCGGCCAATTTTAGTTTCTTTTTGTCCCTTATTTATTTATTTATTTTTTATTTTTTTTTATTTTTTTTTTTGTGTGTGTGTGTGAGACTGACAAAGCTGTTAAAAGTAAATAAATTAATAGATAAATAAAGAGATAAGAAAAAAACAACCTTTCTCCTTCCACAAAAAAGTCAATAAATAAATCACATCAAGCAGATATTCACCACACAATCACCACATAGACACTACCCAGTCACCAAAGTCATCACACAGACATTCACCAGTCGTCAAAGTTACCACAGTCTTCGTTCACCATCCAGCCATCACATATTGATCACACATCACTTAATCTTCACCAAATCACCACACAGTCACCACATACACACTGCTCAATCACCCCTGTTATTCACCACCCAATCACCACACACCACAGTTCTCGCCCAATCTCCATATATTTACCGCACAGTCATCACACACACACACACAGACACACACACACTATACTCAAATACCTCAATCACCACACACTCACCTCAGCTCACCATACACTACCACTTTAGTCCTTCACCACGCCCCCATATGCCAGGGTCGTAGCGGCGCCACACATATGCACCACCCACGCTAGTCAGTCACTCCCCAGCTCCCATTCACCGCTACCTCGCTGTGTGTCATTCCTGAAGTGTGTGGCTGTTACTTCTGGCTGTTAGCACGACTGTTGATGTTATGGGCTGACTGCTGCATTACTCTACTACTGCTGTTGTTGATTTTGTTGCTACTGCTGCTAATACTGCTGCTGCTGTTGCTGCTATTGTCACTGCTACGACTGCTACCTTTGCTGCTGCTACTACTACTACTACTACTACTACTACTACTACTTCTACTACTTACTACTTTTATTTCTACTACTGTTATTACTACTACTATGCTACTATTATTAATATTAATGCTACACAACAACAACAACAACAACAACAACAACAAAAACAACAACTATTACTACTACTACTACTACTACTACTACTACTACTACTAACTACTACTACTAATAATAATAATAACAATAATAATAATAATAATAACAAACAACAACATCAACAACAACAACAACAACAACAACAACAACAACAACAACAGCCAAATAAACAAACATCACAACACCACAACCACCACAAATAATAGACATGGTTCCCGCCCCCCCTCCCCACCCCCCCCGCCCCAGGTGTCGTGGGTGCGGCGGCGGGACTGGCACATCCTCACCTCCGGCACGCTCACCTACACGCGGGAGGGAAGGTTCGCCGTGCACCACCCAGAGGGCAGCACCGAGTGGACGCTGGCCATCAAGTACGTCACGCTGGAGGACGCCGGCACGTACGAGTGTCAGGTACGTGGCGCCACTCACCAAGGACGCCCCCCGTGCTTGGTTGAGTTGATTTATTTATTTATTTATTTTATTAGTTTTTGTATGTTGTTTTATTCATTTATTATTAGTAGTATTTGTGTGTGTGTGTGTGTGTGTGTGTGTGTGTGTGTGTGTGTGTTTTCTTTCTTTTTATCTTTTTTTTAAGCATTTTTTTTGTATCTTTATTTAGTCCTCTTCTTTTTTGTTTTGTTTCTTTTTGACCACTTTTTTTTCTTTTTCTCCCTTTTGTCTTTTTTTCACTTTTTATTTACATCTCTTCTTTGTCTCAGTTTTCTTTTCTTTTTTTTTTCTTTCTTTGTCTTCTTTTATCTCTCTCTCTCTCTTTTTTTTCTGTCTCTTTTCTTTCCAGGGTGGGACTTGTAGTGGTGAGTGGAGGGGGAGAAGTTGCGTGATGGTATTAAGAGGAAGGGGGAAGGGGAAGATATGTAAGTACGTGGCACCAACAAGGGGGCTGCCATGTTTGGTTGAGTTATTGTATTTTGTGTTCTTTTCTTTTCAGGGTGTATTATATGATTAGATGAGACTTGTAGTGGTGAGTGAAGGGGAGCTGTTGAGCACTTATATAGAGAGGAATAGAAAGAGACTGCAGAGGGACTATTAAATGGGAAAGGAAGAAGGGAGGAAATGATGCTGTCTGCTGAGAAAGGATTAGGAGACTGTTAAAGGATTGAATAAGGAAAGAGAGAGGGGAGAAGACGCTGTATTGGGATTAAATGGCAAAGGATGGAGGAAAGACACTGACGAGGGGGGATGAGATAAGAAGAGAAAGAGGAAAGGAAGATTGTAAAGGAAGGACGGACGGTTCATGGATCTCATTGGGAGGGGAAAAAAGAAAAGCAAGGAAAGCTGCTGAAAGTTTGCAAAGGGAAGGACAAAGGAATAAAGAGAAAGGTTACTGAGTGATTACACGTGGCTGAAGGGAGGAAGGGAAAGGGAGAGTTTGCTGAGGGATAAGAAGGAAGGGGGATATGGAGATAAGGGAAGAAAGAAGAATTAATGTAGATATGGGAAAGGAGGAAGGGAAGAAGGTTGTTTATGGACGCAAGAGGAAGAAGTGGCTGAGGAATATGGGAAGAAGGAAGGTAGGAGAGGTACTTATGAAGGGAAGAGGAGAGGAAGTAGTGGAGGGATATGGGCAAGGAGGAAGGAAGGAAGCTTGGTTATGGAAAGGAGAAGGGGGAAAGGAAGTGACTGAGAGATATGGAAAGGAGGAAGGGAGGAAAGTGATATGGAAGGAAGAAGAGAGAGAAGTGGTGGAGGAATATGGGAGGAAGAAAGGGAGTAAGGGTGCCTATGGAGGTAAAGGGAGAGAGAGGAAATGATAGAGAGATATGGGGAAGGAGGGAAGAAGTAAGGGTGATATGAGAGAGAGAGAGAGAGAGAGAGAGAGAGAGAGAGAGAGAGAGAGAGAGAGAGAGAGAGAGAGAGAGAGAGAGAGAACACAGTATTGACAGGCAAGGTTATGAACAATTGCTGGCCCGTGTTGAGCAGACCAGGAGGAATCAACGAATTGGAGATTAATAATAAAACTCTTGTCAACACTGATGCAGCGGACGCTCTATTGGAAACAAATAAATTACGCGTGGTCTTCTTGCCTCACTGAGTGCTGTATTGTTCTGTGTCGTGTGTCTTGTGCGTGTGTGCCAAGCAAACGAAAGGGCGGCTATTAGAGGAACAGAATGGCTACCTTGGTATAATGAGGTAATGAAAAGAAAGTAGGGAAGAGAAAAAGTAGTTAAAGTGATTAAAAAATTTTGCCGGGCTGGGCAGTCAAGTTGGTTGGGGGAGGTGTTTTTGCTGCAGGTGAATCTAAGACATTGATGGTGATGATATATTGTGATAACAGGAACATCAGTTATATCAAATTAACGCTGAGAAGAATTCTTGGAGACTAACGATAGGAATGTATCCCACTGCTGCCACCAATTATTTTAGACTCGAGTTCACTGAAAGAAGTAGACCTGGTTTTCAGCTTATTGAAGGAAGCCTAGCCACCTGCATGCATGTATATATCAATGTTTGCATGTGGTGTTTTTAAGGCAAAATACCGGTGACTGTGCTCTTTATAGAGGGAGCAATACAGGTATGGCATGAAAATTTATCGACATACCAAACGCAGACTGCCTCTTGAAATGTAACTTTTCGTGATAGGTTTTTGATAGAGGCAAAATTAATAAAATTTTGTAAGTTTAACTGGGGAATTATTAAAGTTTCATAACTTTAGAAAGATGCGGAATTATAAAAATTTCGTAACTTTACGAAGAGGAAGAGTTATAAAGATTTCGTAAGTTTAGATAAAGGCGAAGTTATTGAAATTCTGTAACTTTACACACAGACAGATTTATTGAAATTTCGTAACTTTTAGATGACAGTGATGGAATTGCTGTAATTTTTTTAGGTTTAGGATAGATTAGATCTATCCTAAAACTAACTAAATTTCAGTAATTCCATGTCTACCATCTAAAAGCTACGAAATTTTAATAATTATACGTTCAATGAATGCTGTGAAAAAGTGAGACAGACTGACAGACTCAGCGCTCTTAATAGTGTAGATATGTGGGCACAAGACGAGAAACCTTCACCACGCAATTTCACCTTATTTTGTGTTGTCCTTTAATCTTAAGTCTACTGATATGCGATAAATCTAATACTTATAACCTAAGAACTGATGGACTCCAAGCAGAACATAGGATTTGAGGTTTAAGAAAATTGTTAGACAGAGCGGAAGTAAGCCCCATATTTTAGAACGCTTTGCTCACAGATGTGGTTAGCCGTGTTCACAATAGTGTTTCTCTTGTAATGTAGAAATCTTTATCTGTCACTAGAACTGTAAAAACTCTCTTAGAAAACTGTGTAACTTCAACTATATATCCTTTTGAAAGTAGTTGGCTGTGGCATAGAGGCATTTGAGAATAAGGAGTGTTTGTTACTGGAGAGCGAGGCACTCGCCCAAGTTTGACCGAATAAGAGTGGCGAACTGGTGATGCAGAGTGAATATAATGATAATAATAATAATAATAATAATAATAATAATAATAATAATAATAATAATAATAGTAATCGGTTTATTAATCTTGCTGCCTTGCAGCTGAAAATCCACATGTTACACACATATATATTAATATGCATACTACATCTAAAGATACATTTATATACATTCATCCTTAAGGAAGTATCTTACAGTTTGATACTGTGGCTGCCAGATGACGCCGGTCAACCTAGTAGACAAGGCCCGGGATGGTCAGGCCCGTTTGTATATTTCTTTTCAGAGTTTGTTTCTCCTACTACCTAGCAACGTGTTACAACTTCCGACTTACACCAGGGACCCAATCACTACTAGGTGAACAAGGGCTACACTGTAAAGAAGTCCGCCCAAAGACTTCCGACCTGACTCGGGATTCGAACACGGGTCCTCCCAAATGTGAATCGGGCGCGCTAACCACTGGGCTACCAGGCTGCCTTAGCGTACATGTTTATGTTCTCTAGTGTCTACATTTTTTTTTTTTAATCAGTTAAGTTTGCCCCTTTTAATTTCCCTGAATAACCTCCCTTCTTCCATTCCCTTAACCACCACCATACGCGAGGAACGTGTTAACAATCATTCTACATTCTAGTTGGCCTGATTTTCTTCTACATTCTGGTCAAAATCACCGTAGATGGTTAAGTAACTAGCTTTTGTCTTCTTCCTCCAACAGTTCTAATCTAGTTGGTAAAGATGTAGATCTAGGTGGTCGAACAATTTTCTTCTGTTTTCCCTTCTACATCCGTCCTCCAACAATTTCAATGTAGTTTATTATGTAATTCACTTCTTTTTTATCCTCCACATTCTTCGCCTACCAATTTTAATCTAATTTTCTTTACCTCCCTCCAATCTATAGTTTGTCAGGTCCCCAAATACACAGCGTAGTGATTTGGTCACAGCTCTTAGTTGCGTGTTGGCCTCGCTGTGTGACGAGAACAAACAGAAGATGGATAAAGAAAACGGTAGACGGCAGGTAAACACTCCAGCTTTAATTGGGCTTCCTTTTCACACGTGGCTGTTGCGTCGAGGTGAAACATGAAGCCATTGTGTGTGTGTGTGTGTGTGTGTGTGTTTGATTCTTGACCTTGTGTCCTTGTGTGAATCGAGAATGAGAGAGAGAGAGAGAGAGAGAGAGAGAGAGAGAGAGAGAGAGAGAGAGAGAGAGAGAGAGAGAGAGAGAGAGAGAGAGAGAGAGAGAGAGGCAAACAAATAAGTTGAAAAAGAGTAATAGACAGATACACAAAATTACAAATACACAGAGACAGACAGGCAAACACAAACAAATGTACAGAGACAAAAACAGGCAAACAAATAGAGACACACAGACAGAGAAGCAGACAGAGAAAGAGACAGGCAGAGAGATACACAGGGACAAACAGACACACAGAGATAGAATGACAAGCAAACAGGCTGATAATTTATTGGCTACAGTAATTTCACACTCTATAATGAATTCAACTAGAACCTTAAAATTAAATATAACAATCCCATTACCTATCACACACAAATATACATACATCTGTAGTCCACGTAACACATAGAGACAGACAGACAGAGAGACAGACAGCCTAGGACACCCCAAGACAAACATTACGCGAGATATTTAGCCAGTTTGAATGCGGGAATCATTGTTACTTATTAAAACGTTGTCACACCAGCACCACCACGCTCTCTCTCTTGTTTATGACCCACACCCATCATATATTACTTACCTCTCCCTCTCCCTCTCTCTCTCTCTCTCTCTCTCTCTCTCTCTCTCTCTCTCTCTCTCTCTCTCTCTCTCTCTCTTGCTGCTTGCTGTTTCACCTCAATTTTCTCTGTTTTCTCTCTTGTTTTATCGCAGACTTTTTTTTCGTTTATTGTTCCGTCTCTCATTTATTTTCTCACTTTTTTCCTCTTTTTATTTATTTCTTTCGTTATCACATTTTTTTCTCTCCCCATTTGCACATTCGTATCTTGTTTGTCTCTCTCTCTTTCTCTCTCTCTCTGGTTTCATTTTCTTTGTTCTTTCAGTAAACTGCTCTCGTTGTTTTCTTTTCGTCTCTTTGTTTTCTCCTATTTCCTTTTTATTCCTTTCTTCATCATGTTTTTTGTTGCTCTATTGCTTCTTTTTTTCAGTTTTATTTCCTTTTCTTCATTCAGGTCAGATTTTTTTTTCTTTTAATCTCACCTTTGATGTTGGGTCTTTTGTTTAATTTTATTTCTCTCTCTCTCTCTCTCTCTCTCTCTCTCTCTCTCTCTCTCTCTCTCTCTCTCTCTCTCTCTCTCTCTCTCTCTGCATTTCTTTTTTTTTATCTTTTTTTCTCCTAAATTTTGCTTCATTTCTTTTATTCTCTATTTTTTTTCTTTCCCCATTTTCTCCTTTCTTTTGCTTTTATTTCACTACTTATTTTCTTTCCTTTCTTTTTTTCCTTTATATCGTTTCTTTTATTATCTATGTATTTCTTATCTTTTTTTTTGTTTTCCTTCATTTCATCACTTGCTGTTTTCCTCTCTTGATTTTTTTTTTTCCTTTCTTTCATTTGTTTCATTTTTCTACGTATTTTTGTCTTACACCGTTCCTTCTCTCTTTTTTTTTTTTTCATTTCACCATCTCCTCCTTTTCTTATTGTCTTTCTTTTGTCACTTTCTCTTTCTTCCGTTTATTTCCTTCTTATCACCTCTCTTCTTTATTCTCTTCTAATTTTCTTCTGCTGCAAGAACCTTCGAATATTTTTGCGTATTATTTCTTATTATTTTTGCACGACCTGTTGCTTCTTTTCACTTATATTCCTTTGTTCTTCTGTTTTATTTTTATTTCATTCTTTTGTGCTTTGTATTTTAATGTTTTATGCAACAGACAATAACTTTTCAATGCAATACAACCTTTTCCACGACGCTGGTAGAGGGAGAGGTCTGTGGGGAGAGAGCCTTGTTCCATTCAATACTATTCGCCAATACATAGTTTACCAGGAGTAGTTAATAGTTGATCGGATGCCCTCGTTGTAGACTAATTGATATAGTAATTTGTAAGGTTGGTGGGTAGAGAGCCCTTTTCTTTTCTATCTTCTTTTTTTTATTTTTTTTTCAATCGTAGTTTATCTGTAGAAATAATAGGACATATATTTCATAAGGTTGGTGGAGTGTTCTTTTTTTATCCTCCCTTTTTCACTTCTAGTTTGTTAATAGTAATAGGAGGATATATATTTCTTAGGTTGTTTTATTTACATCGTCTTCTTCCACTCGTAGTTTATCAGTAGTAGTAACAGGATGTAAATTTCTCAAGGTCAGTGGGGAGAAAGTCTTGTCCTGTTGGTGCAATCTTCTTCCAGTAATAGTTTATCAGTAGTAATAAGTGGATGTATTTTTCTTTTAAGACTGGAGGGGTGAATGCCTCTTACTGTTTCTGTCCTCTTCTCCCACTTATAGTTTATCAATAGTAGTAATAGGATATGAATTTTTCACGGTGGACGGGGAGGAAGTTTAGTTCTGCTTCTATTCTCTTCCATTTGTAGTTTTATCAGTAGCAGTAAAATGGATATAAATTTCTCAGGGTGGGGAAGGAAGAAAGCCTTGATCAGTTTCTATCCTCTTATTTTACTAGTAGCAGTTATGTACAAATAAACTCGCCACATATCAAGAAGTTTCCTGGCACCTGTTCTTTCAAAGCGCTCAAAGTGTTTTCTACCATTTGTTCTTCCCCATCCTCTTCTCTCACTCGTTTACAAATAGCCTCCAACAGTCTGAAGTGTTTCCTATCATCTTTTCTTTTCTCTCCTGTTTACATATTACCTCGAATAAATCAAAGGGCTTTCTACCCCCCGTCCTTTTCTGTCCTGTTCCCCCACACAGTTCACCTCGAGCAGATCAAATGGTTTTCTTGATACCTGCTGTCTTGCATCCTCTTCTCCCACTTGTGTTTTACAGATGACATCGAACAGAGCAAAGAGTTTTCTAATATCTCTTCGTTCTCAACCTGTTCCTTCGCTCATAGTTCACCAGAAGAAGCGGAAATCAAACAAATGATCCTTGAAACAGATTAGTAGTTTTCCTATTATCTGTTTTTCTGATGTGTTAAGATGATAATAATAATAATAATAATAATAATAATAATAATAATAATAATAATAATAATAAGTGGGTTATTTGCCAAGAAAGTTGCGAAATTTAAATATTACATGACTTTCCTTATAATGTAACGCATTTCAGTACATCACTTATTAAAAGGAATAACCTGATCTAAAACAAGGAAGAGAGAGAGAGAGAGAGAGAGAGAGAGAGAGAGAGAGAGAGAGAGAGAGAGAGAGAGAGAGAGAGAGAGAGAGAGAGAGAGACTATATATTTTGATACACTTTATGCTTTCATGTAGCCATAACAGTTTGTACATAAAAAAAAAAAACATATACACACAAGTTGTAAAAAGGCTGGGCCCATCGAGTTGGAGTTTATATTGGGAGCCGAAAATTATCAAATCACAGCAAGGGATGGATTTTGGCAAGGTTATAGTGAACAGAATGTACTACTTCCATTAAAATAAAGAAAAAAATGTTAAATCAAGAAAAAAAAATATAAAAACGAGAGAGAGAGAGAGAGAGAGAGAGAGAGAGAGAGAGAGAGAGAGAGAGAGAGAGAGAGAGAGAGAGAATACGTAACTCAGCCATAAAGTATATGAATAAGAAGGTGCGGTTTGTTGCAGGATCGTTCAACATAAGCTGGTTGAGTTTTGTGCTTCGTTTGATCTTTGTTCTTTCATTTATAAATCATTTGCTTCCGTGTATAACATACGACTCTATTTCTCTCCCAGCGTCCTTTAATTTTATCTGTGTCAATTATTTATTATTATTTTGTTATTTTATTGATTAATGTCATGTGTCTATTATTTATTGAGTATCCTACAATGTACCTTTCACTATTTTTCCATCAAGATATTATATTCTCTGTTATTAATTTTTTTTTCTTGTTTATTTTCTCTTTATGTTCTAGTTCCTCTTACAACAAATGGAGTGTTTTTCTCTATTTTTTTTCTCTTTCATTTATCATCAGTTATCTCTTATTCACGTTCCATCTCTTACCACCAACATAAGTCTAATTTTTCTAAGTATTTCATTTTTTTTTTCTATTATATTCATCTATTATGAGTATTATTCACTTACTGTATTGTTTTCTCTTATTCCTTTAATGTATTATGATCTATTTCTTTTCTATGATCAATTTTCTCTTATTCACGTTCTAAGTTTCATTTCTCTAGCACAGTATTCCACTTTTTTTTTTCTATTATATTTATCTATTATGACTATCTGCTTTACTGTCAATATCCTTTTATTTATGGCTTCTTTAATATCTACCATTAATTTTCTCTTATTAATGTTCTATCTCTTATTGCCTACACGATTCTTCATTTTCTTTTTATTAGCGCAGTATTCACTTTTTCTATTATGACTTATCTGTTATTCTACCGTCAATATCCTCTTATCTATTTATCATCAATTTTCTCTTAATTATGTTATGTCTCTTACCACATTCACGAGTCTTCAGTTTTTTTTTTTTTTTCTTCTTTTTTCACTAGCACAGTATTCACTTCTCTATTATGTTTATCTGTTATGGCTTTTATTCTACCGCCAGTTTTCTCCTGTTCATAATTCATATCGTTCCCACAATAACGTTTTATCGTTATTATTTTTAGCATTTTCGTTTTTATCGTCTCGTATTTATACCTCATTGAACACACTTTTCCCACCCTCTCCGCCCCCCCCCCTCTCTCTCTCTCTCTCTCTCTCTCTCTCTCTCTCTCTCTCTCTCTCTCTCTCTCTCTCTCTCTCTCTCTCTCTCTCTCTCTCTCTCTCTCTCTCTCTCTCTCTCTCTCTCTCTCTCTCTCTCTCTCTATCTATCTCTCTATCTGTCTGTCTATCTCTATATCTATCTCTCTATCTCCCCTTCTCCTCCTCTCTTATTCTCTCCCCGTGTCTCTTCACAGTCTTCAGCCTCAGATAGAGCGTGTGAGTGTCAGCAGTGAGGTCAAAATCATCCCTACAATGTACTAGTGACCTTTTTTTCTCTCACAGGCAAGGAACACGCTGTGAAGATGAAGGAAAGGCCAGAGTGATTTACTGAGTCTGTGTTTGTCAAATGTCGAGCTTCGTCAAATCTGTCGCTCGTGTCATTTGAGGAGTGTTAAGAATTTTATTATTACTCGTGTTGTTGCTGCTGTGTTGCTTGGATTTTCTTTTGGGTTTGTCTTTGTGAGGTAGTTGGGTTAGGACTGGGTGATGTCGGGGGTTCTCTTTCTACTCACTGTTATGGTTCTTATATTCAGTTGTAAATAAGTGGAATAGACTCAGTTATCAGGTTGTTAGTGCTGCGTTATTACGAAGCTTTAAAAGAATATTACGTAAGTTAATGGATGAGGATAATGATAGGTAGTAATTGGTGGGTATGTTTCACTGGGACTACCACGTGTAGGCCTGATGTCTTCTTACAACTTCCCTTACTTTCTTATGTTCTTTTGCTCTTATTGTTGTTATTCATTGCTTTAACCACCACCTCAACCATCGCTGCAATTGTCACGTGTAGTTACTTCTATAATACTTCTTGGTGTCCTCGTGAAGGGATGGGTCGGTGTTGGGATGATGGTGAGGTGTGAAAATATCTAAGCTTTCTTTTTTTTTATTCATAATTATTGTTATTATTATCTGTCGTCATCAGCATTAACTATCATATGCATCTACTTCCTCGTTACTTCTTGGTGTCCTTGTGAGGGAATGGATCAGTGATGGGGTAATGGCGCGGTGTGATATTCGGGGTTCCTTTTTTTTCTATTCGTCGTTGTTATTATTGTTATTCATTGTCATCAGCTGAAAGTATCATGTGTGTTTGTTTTCACGTTACTTCCTGGTGTCTTTGTCAGTGTTGCGATAATGGTGAGGTGCGATTTTTTGGGTTTTTATTATTTTTTTATCTGTTCATTGTTGTTATTAGTGTTATTAATCATTGTCTTTCCCCCCAGCACCATCACTGTCCCTGTCGTGGGTGTTATGATTTATTCAGTACCTTTGTTATTACCACTGCCATAACCACCACTGCCATCACCGTCACTGTCATGGCTATTATGATTTATTCACTAGTTCCACCACCACCACCACCACCACCATCACTCTCTATCCACGTGCTGATTACGTTTTTTATATTACTTGTAGTTTTCTCTCTCTTCCTTCTCTCTGTTTCTATTCTTTCATATTCCTCATCTTTCTTGCTCCAATACCTGTCAATACCATTTCAGTAGCGAATTATTTTCAAGTTTTCTTTCATAAGCTAATTTTTCCTAATCTCTCTTCAGCAACACCACCACCACCATCACCATCACCTTCACTACCACTATCGTAACGTTATCTTTATCATAACTTCAAGGTACTACTTCCTTTGGTATGTACATACTGTTTTTGGCACGTACTGTTAGGTGTAGTAAGGTGCTCCATGTGACTGTCCTTTTCTACCAGGGCCTGACGGGGCTAAGAGCGTGAGTGATGTGTGTGTGTGTGTGTGTGTGTGTGTGAGTGTGGGCCACCTTGTATGGGATTGCCGGCCTGGTATATTAATAGATAGATACACTACTGAGGCGCCAAGTTCCCGAAGTGAATATCGAGACTATAGCAAAATAATCTACAGTGAAACACGATATCATTTTGCGAGTGGAGAACAATGCTATATATAAAAAAATAAAATAAAATAAATAAATAAATAGATAAAACAAAAAAAAAATATATATATATATAAGAAAAAGCTTGGAACTTGAACATAGTCTTTGCGAGTGGAGACCAGTGCTGCAAAAAAAATAAAAAATAATAATAATAATAAATAAATAAAATAAAATAAAAACTTGGGACTAGAACACAGTCTTTCTTTGCGAGCGGAGAGACCACACCTGCGGAATACGTTACCACTGTATTGCCGCACCATACGCAAGGAACGGAACGAAGAGGATGGGGACTCTACCCTGTGTATTTTTGTACAGTGAGACAAATGTATGGTGTGCTGTCCTGGCTATCTTTTTTTATTGGGACTGTTAACTTTGTGTATAGACCTATGCTGCTATAAAAAGAGAGAGAGAGAGAGAGAGAGAGAGAGAGAGAGAGAGAGAGAGAGAGAGAGAGAGAGAGAGAGAGAGAGAGAGAATATGAATAAACTTGGATTAGATTTAATGCACATACGGGGTGCAACAATATTCAGAGAGGTGCCCAAAGTAAAGTGTGTTATCCCGATTATCTTTCTGTTATCAGGAACGTTAACTTGATACACAGACCAGTACTGTAAAAAAAAAATAAATAAATAAATAAGAACTGTGTCAGGACTAGTACACTTACGAACTGCAGCAATTCTCAGAGAGGCGCCAATGGGAACACATGAAGATTTCCCATTTCCAGGAATCGGAGACAAGAGTTGCCTTCCCAGTAACACGGCGGCGAGGCGGGAGGAGGAGGAGAAGGGAAACGAGAACATCCAGCGCAGCATTTTAGTAAACAGCTTGCGTGGAGAGTTTGAGTGCCTTGAGGTGACAGGAGAACACGGGAGACAGGAGATAACAGGAGACAAAAGCAGTAGGAGACAGAGGCAGAAGTGAGAGAGAGCAGACTAGAAAGACGAAGCAAGAAATAGATGACACGAGACAGGAGACGAAAGACAAGATGTTTGGAAAGTATCACCGCCTACAGAAGACAGAAGATAAGAGACAGGAAGCAACAGAAAGGAGACAGTAAGCAAGAGGCAAGATGCAGGAACAAGAACGGGAGAAACAGAACAGGAATAACGGAGTAGAAAAGAAGAAGCACAAAGAGGCAAAAGATAAGAAACAGAAACAGGAGACGATACAGGAAGGACGGAGACGCAGAAAAGACATGAAGACACGAGATAGGAACTGGAGAGAGAGAGAGAGAGAGAGAGAGAGAGAGAGAGAGAGAGAGAGAGAGAGAGAGAGAGAGAGAGAGAGAGAGAGAGGAGACTAGAAAAATTAAGAACCAAGGTGAAGAGAAAAACACACGGGATAGGAAATAGGAAGCAGAAACAGAAACGGGGGGGGGGAGAGGAGACAGGAAGAACGGAGAAAAATCTGAGAAAAACAAAGGACAGAAACAAAACGAAGAGACAGAACTTTCAGGCAAACACCCAACGCATTCTTTCAAGCAACCACAGTGGGAAATGTCGGTTCCTTCAGGACAGACGGGTCTTCCTGAACGCAGCGCCTCCCTTCACAGACAGTACAAGGCCACGGACAGGCAGATGACGCCCCCCGCTCCTCACCTCTTTTTGTCGTCGCTGCATTTAAATATTCTGGACCCAAGAATGCCGCCATTTTCAGACCTTTGCAGACTCTGATTTCCCTTGTGACTCCGCTGAAAAGGTACCTAATGCAGCCCTGAATTCACATTGGAAAGGGGAAAAAATGTAAATTATCTTTGGGAACGCACCGCACTCTCTGTGATCCCTGGCCCTTGTTGTGAGACGCTTCACACCTCGGGGAGTACTTTCAAAGGCCATGGAGATGATTAGTCGTGCTCTCGCGTGTTTTTTTTTCTTTTTTTACGTTGAAGAAATTAAACTGTAACTCGAGTCAAGAAAACATCCTTGAATGTCCCAGTAATTTCCTTTAGAGCCCGTCAAATGTATGGAATCCTTGTTAAACTATCACAATGATTATGAAAACCCCAATCTTTTCCACCAGATCCTGTAAAAACTATAGAATCCCTGTTAAACTATGACTAGAATTTGTGAAAATACCCTTGAATACTCCAATAACGTCTACTACAGTCTACTGAGAATATGAAATCTTCGTTATTTTATCACTATAATCATGAAAAATCTCAATAAAATCCCTCTAGAGCGTCTTAAAAGTAGAAAATCTTTGTTAAACTATCTCTAAAATCATAAAAAAAAAGCACCCTTGAAAACTACATTAACTTCTACTGGACCTGTTAAAAGTATAGAATTCCTGTTAAACTACCATTAGATAACTTAAATACCTTTGCAAAGCCCATTACGTTCCACTAGAGCCTGCTAAAATCCTTGTTAAGTTCTCACTGCAATCATAGAACCGTCCTTGAAAACTACAGTAACCTCCACAAGAGCTTGTTAAAATATAGAATCTTCAATAAACTATCACTAAAATCATTAAAACACTCTTGAACACTGCAATGGAATCTAGAATTATTAAAACATCCTTGAAAACTAAAACAGAATCCTTGCCAAATCATTGCTACAATAACCTAAACTGCCTTGTTAACCCCAGTAACTTCCACTAAGTCCTGTTAAAAGTACAGAATCCTTGCTAAATTACCACTAGAATCATAACAGCACCATCGAAAACCACAATAAGTTCCATTAGACCCTGTTAAATATGTAGAACTCTTCTTAAACTATCATTAGAATCATGACAACCCCAATAACCTCCACTAGAACCTGCCAAAAGTATTTAATCCATGCTATACTACCACAAAAATAGCCAGAACACCCTTGCAATCCCCAGTACCATCCACTAAAGCCTGATAGAAATATAAAATCCTCATTAAACTATCGCTTGAAGCATAAAAACAAACATATCCTTGTTAAACTACCATTACAATAAGCAGAGCACCTTTGCACTCTCCAATACCTTCCACAAGAACTTGTTAATAATATAGAATCCATGATAAACTTCCACTAGAATTATAAAGACCCTCAGTATCATGAAAGCAACTTATTAGCAATGTAGAATTCTTGTTGAAACTTGCACACCCCAATAACTTCCACAAGAGTCTGTTAAAAATAATGAATCTTTGTAGAATTATGTAGAATTATGAAAACAGTCTTGAATACTTTACTAACTCCTACTAAAGCTTGCTAAACATGTAGAATCGTTGCTAAACTACTCTACAATAACTAAATCACCCTTGCACACCCCTATGCCTTTCACACAAGGTCCTATTAAAAGTATAGTCGAGATTGCACCGAAAGTGTCGAGAACGCAGTACCCTTTTGGAAGCTTCCTTTATCACGAATCGAAGTTGGGAGGAGGAGCGGCGCCACACACACCACCTCCCCACGCAACCCTAGGGACACTGGTGGGATGTGGTGGACTGGGGAGCGTGGGGCAGGGGTGGGAGGGGATGGAAATATCCTTAACCTTGATGTAAGGCGACCCGTCTCTCAAGAATCGCATCAAGTCTTGTGTGAAATTGTGAAATTCAGATCCGCATCGGTTTTCGTCCTCTCCTTGCTCCTTTGTGCCCCGCCCCCCCTCACCATCCGCCCCGCACTGGGAGAGGAGGATGAAAGAGGAGGAGAGAAAGAAGGAGGAAAAGAAAGAGAAAAGAGGAGGAGTAAGAGAAGGGGAAAAAAGAAAAGAGGAAGGAAAAACGTAAAAGAGTAGAAAGAGAAAAAAAAAGAAAGAAAAGAGTGGGAGTAAGAAGAAGGGAAAAAAGAAAAGAAGAAAAAGAAGTAGAAGAAGAAGAAGAAGAAAAGAAGAAAAAGAAAAGAAAAAGAAGATGAAAAGAGAAGAAAACAATAATGATATTGAATAATGATGATTACGACGACGACGATGATGATAATGTAGAATAAAAATAATAATGATGATGAACAAGACAGGAAAGAACAATTACGAGAAGAAAAACGACAACAATAACAATATGATGATGACGATAATGATGTGCACGAGGAAAAAAATGGAAAAATTACGAGGAAAAGGAAAAGAAAGAAAAAAATGAAGTAGTAAAAGAAGATGAAAAAGAAGAACAGGAGGACGTAGAGAAGGAACCACCACCGCCACCACCACCACCACAAAAACAGCAGCAGCATAACGAACCAGACGAAGAAGCATTAAGTATCATCAATCAAATCTTCACCTTCCATGCTGATTATGAGACAAGAGTGGCAGCACGAGAACTTGTAAACGCCCCCTGGAAGTCCTCGGAATCCTGGAGGAGGCGAAGAACGATTGGAAGCAACTAAAATAGGAACAAATAAAAGAGGAAACGGGCAAGGTCGAGGTGCAGCAGACGAAGAAAGACTAAAAATACCTGAAAGAGGAAGAAATGAGAGGAAATGGCAAGGATGAAGTACAGGAAACGAAGAGGAACAAATAATAAATAAAACTGGCAAGAACGAAGTGCACAAGACGAAGAAATGCCAGAAATAGCTAAAAGAGGAACAAATAAAAGAAAGTGGCAAGAATTGGATACAGGAAATGAAGACAGACGAGAAATAGGTGAATGAGGAACAAATAAGAAAGAGAACTGACAAGAATGAGATAATAGCAGACAAGCAGGTAGAAAACACTTCAGTTTAGACTCCTACCAATCCCGTGTAACCTTATTTAATCGTCGCCTCAGCCGGAAACATCACGTGACGTTTGACCAATATTCTGAAACACCTCTTCGAAACACACGCTTCACTTCGACTACTTTCAAAAGACTCTAGCTGAAATTACGCTGTTTTCAAATGTGCTTTGTTTAAGGTTCCAGTGACATATTAACACGATTTCTATATGACTAACAGGAGAAACACTCTTGAGAACCTGGATAAGCATCTCTGTGGTCTTTGAAAATCGTTATGGTGAAAGAGCAGAACGTTTCAGAATACGGGTTATTGTACTGAAGTTGATGGAGCAATAGCTGTAGTGCAAGTGGTAGAGGAATGATGTGAGGAAATATGCAGATTTAGCAACAGAGGAAATATGCAGATTTAGCAACAGAGGAAATATGCAGATTTAGCAACAGAAAAGTGGAATAGGACAAACGAGGTCATCTGAGAAAGCAAAGGTCAGGTCAATAAATTCGGTAATCAGGATGTTAATGCTGAGTCGTTTGGAAGCTTTGAAAGAAGACTAGACAAATTTATGAAATATGAGGGCGATAGATGGAAAAAGGTACTTGTGTTTCGTACAGGGACTGCTACCTGTAGGCCTCATGGCTTCTTGTAGCTTCATTTATTATTTTATGTTATGATGTTCTTACGTTCTCATATCAACTGAAAAAAAAAAAAAAAAAAAAGACGTTAGGGGAAGCGGAAAAAGACTGGATTTTTTCTTCTTGCGGCTACAACTTTATGCCGCTAGTAGGAAGAATACAAGGCAGCGTGAAGTTAATGTTTGAAGCTCATCCTGTCCCTAGCGTGATACAGTTTTGAAAGGGTATCAGGTAGAGGTATTAAAGTGGCGTAATGGATTTAACAAATGTGCTTAGACGAGATCCATACGGTCAGTAATCAGGATAGGGCAAGAAATAGCAGGCTTGAGTTCAATTAAGTTGGATTTAAAGAGGAGACAGGAATAAATTGGTTCTCACGTGGAGAGGTAGATGAGTGGAATAGTCTCAGTAATCAGACTGTTGGTGTGGAGGAAATTAGAAGCTTTGGGAGATTAGACAGATTTATGGATAGGGATAATAGGTGGACGTAGGTACGTTTTTGTACAGGGACTGCCACGTATAGACCCATTGTTTTCTTGTACCACCTCTTATGTTCTTAGGTCCTCATGTTCTTCTACACGGCTGATTCCCGCAAAGTGAGGGGGAGAGTACTTTCGCTTCTCCGTCAGAGGCCAAGGGGCTGAGAGAGTGGTATGGATGAGTGTGAATGTGAAAGTTGTGTGCCTTGTCTTGGCTACCTTCCTATTTTTTTTAATGGGAGACAGCCTTGATGTATCTACGATTGTATGTGTGCTCTTTATCCCACAATTGAAGCTGCGCAACGTGTAGTAATGATTTTTTTCCATTAATGTATTTTCTATTGTTTTTGCCTCCTACTTCTCTTTTATCTTCTCCTTTTGCCGTTCCCCTGAGGCCCAGAGTGAGGGGCTGCTGCATGTTCATGTTGCTTGTATCTTTCTCTGTGACTCCCACAATTCCATCTCTCACTCCATCACTCTGTCTTCCCCTCGATCTTCTTCCCTCAACTGGTTTTCTCCAGGCTTTTTTAATCGGCTCCTGGTTTTCTCTTCTTACAACGTGACCGAACCATCGCATTTTTTTTTATCTTCTTATCACTTCCAAAATGCAATCCACCTCCTGTTCTTCTTATTCTCACTCCTTAATTTCTGAGTGATGCACCCATTGTCCACCTCAGCATTTTCATCTGTGTTCCTGCTTCGTGGTTGTGGCGATGGACAAAAGATGGAGGTCGTATTGTAAGCCTCTGAAAATAGGCCTACAGTGGAAGCCTATTCATCCAGTCCTCAATGAGCAAAGTCTAAAGATTCCTGCTACTTTCCCTTAAAAAAAATAAATAAATGAAAAAAGAAAAGAAAGAAAGAATGCAAAGAATAAAATAAAAAGAAAAGAAAAGTTGTAATAATGACAGGGAACATTTTTGTCAATCTCGAGTGTGTCATTGAATAAGACTTCAATTATCATCATCATCATCATCATTATCATCATCATCATGCTTTAGTAAACTGTTATTATATATTTTCTGTTCCGCGCATTATGGTAAAAACGGAATCAGGCAGAGCGTTCCTGAGTTTAGCAGTGAGTGAGTAAAGAATGAAGATGCTGGTTAACTCTCGCATTAGTAAGTTGGACAGAAATAGAGACGGAAGGTAATCAAAGAGAATGAGGCAGTGTTCGACAGTTTGCCAATGATAAAAGGTAGAAGAGTGAAGATAATGGTTAACTCTCGCGTCAGTAAAGTGGACAAAATAGTGATGGAAGGTGAAATAAACATAATCAGGTAGAATAATCCAGATTGAAAGAGTTAAAAGATTTAAGATACCAGTTAATAAAACGGGGAGAAGGGGAGTGGCAGCTGGAAAAAAAATAAATAAATCAGCAGAGTGTTTCAGAGTTAGGCAGTGATAAGGATGAAAGAGTGAAGATGCCAATGAGCTCTCGCATTAATGAGTTGGAGCGAACAGAAATGGAAACAGAAAAAAAAAAAAAACATTAATTACACCATTTTGAGCGCATCATGTAATGTACTGTATCGCAACCCAGCCACAGGAACCAGGCAGGGAGTCAGGGAGATGTACAGAGCATCGAAGAAACGTGACAGCTCTCAGTAATTCCAACAGACTTACCTGGAACAACACCACCCCCTTAGCAAGCCTGAAAAACATGAATTTTGCGATTCTTTGAGCGAAACGTAATGTAGTGTCTCGCATCCCAGCCCTCACGAGCCAGGCAGTGAGTGGGTCAGGCGACAGCGCTACATATTGGCAATTCCAGCAGACCAACGTGGAACGACACCACCCCCTTAGCAGGCCTGACCCAGACTGGCGGCAGGCGAGCCCAGGCGAGCCGGGGAGGGATGAAAGAGAGAAATTCAGCGAAAAGTCGAGGAGGCGTTCAATGAGAGGATGAGTTCAGGGCGAGCAGAAAAGATATGAGTAAAAGAAAAGTCCTTGGGGCCTTTACTTTGTGTGAGTGGTGATGGTGGTGGTGGTGGTGGTGGTGAGAGGGGACGGGGAAGAGGTTGGAGGCGGGTCAAGGCTGTCTGGGAAGAAAAGTCTGATCCGCGGCTGTAATAGCGACCTGTATATCAAGTGTGTCACGCCCTCAGGCCCCAGCTTAGGTTTTTTTTTTTTTTTTTTTTTTTTTACCTGGAGGCCTCGTGATCACCCCACTGTCTGCCCGCGCGCTTTCTGCCTCCACATAACGAAAATTGAAACCAAGTCCTGTATTATGAAACGCTATGTGCTCTCATCCAAATTATTTTCAAAGGCCACGGAGATCATTAGTCGCTCTGTGTGTGTGTGTGTGTGTGTGTGTGTGTGTGTGTGTGTGTGTGTGTGTGTGTGTGTGTGTGTGTGTGTGTGTGTGTGTGTGTGTGTGTGTGTCTGTCTATCTGTCTGTCTGTCTGTCTGTCTGTTTGTATGTATGTGTGTGTGTGTGTGTGTGTGTGTGTGTGTGTGTGTGTGTGTGTGTGTGTGTGTGTGTGTGTGTGTGTGTGTGTGTGTGTGCGCGCGTGATTGTTGAGGCAGAATCCTCATTAAACAGCCATTACAGTCACGACAACCCTCCCTTGAAAATACCAATAACGTCCACTGCAGTCTGTTGAACGCAGTGGAGATAAGACACTGGCACATTAAAGAACGCTGGCCTGAGTTATGGCACCACAACAGAGACGACGTGGCACCGATTATTGTTACGAAAACTGCTCCCTCCCCCATCGAGAAATAGAAGCCAAGGATAGATAGAATTCCCAGTCTGCTTACAACGAATGGAAACTCGATATTAATTAGGTTATGGCGACGCAACAACTAGGTTACGTGTCGCCAGCTAGAGTTGCGAAAGAGCGCTACATCCCCAGGTAAAGAAAAAAAAAATGAGCTGGTATCGAACTCACAGCTTTCCCGGGCGTGGCGAGGATTGCACCACATCGCCATCTTATCTAGTAACGGGAAATTCCTTGCATTGCCAAATAAGATAAGGAAAGAGTCCGACCTTGCAACATTTCACGAGTCCAGCATTTGCATCACATCGCCATCCTGTCTTGTAACAAATAACCACGTCCTCTGCCTAATAGATAAGGAAAGATCGAACGCACAGCCCTTCAAGCTTTATGAATAACTCCTTACATTGCCAAATGAGATAATAAGAAAAAGGAAGGAATAAAAAAGATAAGGAGCAGTAAATATGTTTGATGGGACATAGACTTAACTCTCTTGAGATATTAATTCGAAATGCTTTTGGTCACTCATCAGGACTACTTTCGATAAGCCTTAGGGATGACTAGCCCAACTCCCATAGTTGTGTGTGTGTGTGTGTGTGTGTGTGTGTGTGTGTGTGTGTGTGTGTGTGTGTGTGTGTTTCTATTAATAATGTGGAATCCTTGTTACACTTATGACTGCTCAGAATTTGATTAACTTCCACTGGAGCTTATTAACTTTCTCATAAGGAATACTTTTAAAAGGCCACAGAAATTATTAGCCAAGTTTTCATGCGTTTTCATGTGTGTGTGTGTGTGTGTGTGTGTGTGTGTGTGTGTGTGTGTGTTGCGTATCAATGTGTGCGCGTGTGTTTCTCTCTCTCTCTCTCTCTCTCTCTCTCTCTCTCTCTCTCTCTCTCTCTCTCTCTCTCTCTCTCTCTCTCTCTCTCTCTCTCTCTCTCTCTCTCTGTAAATAATTCAGAATCCTTTTTAAGCGATCACTCTTATAGGAACCTGATTAACTCTCACTGGAGTCTACTAAGAGTACTCGAGATGAGACAAGGAAATGCTTAAGAATACGATCCGGCCTGAAGAAAACGTTTAAAGGAATCTTAACCTTACGCAAAATAATTGTGAAGTTTTTTGTTATTTTTTTCTTTTCTTATTTTTTCTTCTCTTTTATGAAATGTTAACTTTACGCAAATTAATGATGAATGATTTTTTTGTCTGGTCTTTTCTTTTCTCCTGCTCTCTTTTTGCTTTTATGAAATGTTAACTTTACGCAAATTAAAGATGAACGAGATTTTTCTTTTCCTCTTCTTTTTTTTCTTTTAATTTTTTTTTTTCATTTTTTTCTGATGTATTTTCTTTCTTTCTTTTTATTATTTTTAAAGCTAAACTTCCCCCCTTCACTTATTTCTTCACGTCTGAAGAAGAAAAGGTCACGGTGATAACGAAAAGTTCACAGCGCACAGAGCACCAGTCTTTACATTCTTCTCTCTATTCCTTTTCTTTACACTAAACTTTCCTTTCCACTTATAGCCCTACGGGACACAGAGCATCTCCCTTTACATTCTTTTCTCTATTCCTTTTTCTTTACCCTAAACTTTCCTTTCCACTTATAACCCTACGGGACAAAGAACATCACCCTTTACATTCTTCTCTCTATTCCTTTTCTTTACACTAAGCTTTCCTTTCCACTCATAATCCTACGTCTAAAAAGAAACACCGCGGTCTTAATGAAAGATTCACGGCCGCTGTGCAAAGAAGGTCGCCCTGTAAGGTTGTTGCTGGCAATGTTCCGAGTCCCTTGTTGTCTCCTCAATGCGTGGCGGGCCGGGGAGTGGCGGTGTGCTGGGCCGCGACACGTGCAGGGGAGAGGTGAGGTGGTTAAGAGGCAAGGCAAGGAAAGAGAGGATGATACAGGCAAGGCAAGGCAAGGCAAGGCAGACGAAGCAAAGAGAGACAGAAAGACAGACAGAAAAACAGACAATTGTGAGAGTCGCTTGATGCTGAGGTGATACAGACGCAAGGAAAGGCAGACCAAGGGGCGAGACAGACAGTGATAGACGTAATATGGTGAGATTCGCCTGATGCCAAGGTGATACTGACAGAGAGAGAGAGAGAATTTTGATACTTGCAAAACAAAGGTAATTAAAACTAGTGAAAGAATGATGCAAATAAAGGGCTTTCATAACATAAAGATAGAGACAGATCTTTTTTCATGGGAATATGTGAGAGAAAAAGACGAATGGCAATATATGAAATAAACAAAAGCAACAAAGAGAAACGCATTTTATATACTACATTACATGACCGTCTTAGCTTCCTTCGAAAATTGAGACCTGGAAATAACTTAGCATACTAATATCTAGACACTGACTATTTATTTTCCATCAAAATGTGACGCTTTTTCAAGTCGTGATCTACACATTGAAGGGATCAGCAGTGAAATTAATGAACGGAATAAATCTAAACCAAACCAAACCTAAACTAGCCCCTCAGATGAAAACGCTAATTTCACTTCAGTATCATTCTAAAAGACAACTGGAAATGCATCAAAGACACAAAAACGACAAACAGTAACACATTTCATCAGTAATATTACCTCACCTTACCGTTCCCACCCCTCCCTTCCTTCCTTCCTTCCTTCCTTCCCCGTCGGGTCTCGCGCGCCTCCTCTCCCACTCCAAACTTCCCGACTCAAAAGATGCGCCGCTTACTGCAAACGACCTCTACTCCCTCGAGCCTTGCAGAGGAAGCGCCCCCACTGGAGTATGCGGCGGCCTGTCTATATTCAGCCTTGTTCTTCAGTCCAGTCACGTTACCAATCTTCGGGTCGCCTTCCTCCACAACTTTTTTACGCTTTTACTTAAACTTTGCTGATGTTTTTTAAGGTTGGAGGGTCGTGGGAGTGGTCAGGGTGGTGGTGGTGGTTGTAGTGGTGGTGGTGATAGGAGGGGATGGCGATGGTGGCTGTATTAGTGGTAATTCACGTTGGGGGAGTAGATGGAAGTGTAGGGATGGTAATAGTAGTAGTAGTAATGGTAGCTTCTATTGTTGACTTCGCATCTTTTCTTAAAATTTAGCGGTTTTTTTTTTTTTTTTTGCTGGTTTGAGGGTTTTGGGAGTGATGATGGTAGTAGTAGTAGTAGTAGTAGTAGTAGTGGTGGTGGTGGTGGTGGTGGTGGTAGTGGTGGTACTTTACCTTACTTTGTAGTTCAGTTTGCATCTTCTTCCCTCAAAGAGATAATCACGTTTTCTTGAAGACCTCGTGTGGGGTTTAGTTGGTTGAGAGACCAGACTGGAGCATTATGGAGTATTATATTTGAACTCCTCGTCCTCCTCCTCCTCCTCCTCCTCCTCCTCCTCCTCCTCCTCTCCCTCTCTGTATTCTTCCTTCCTCTTTTCCTTTTTATCAATTTTCCCCCAATCCTTTTTTTTTATTGGATGTTATTATTTCCTGTGTCCTTAAGAGAGAGAGAGAGAGAGAGAGAGAGAGAGAGAGAGAGAGAGAGAGAGAGAGAGAGAGAGAGAGAGAGAGAGAGAGAGAGTAGGAATGTTATAGATTATGTGATTTTGTGATTATTATGAATTTGTAGTCGATGAAATATTTATCTATGTATCTGTCTATCTACTTGCCTACGTGTCTGTCTACCTATCAACCTATTCATCTATTTTTCTATCTCTTATTTATTTATCTTTTCATCTGTATCTGTCTATTTATCTATATTTCTATTTATCTATTTATCTATCTATTTAATTATTTATCCATCTATCTGTTGATCTATCTATCTATATCTATATCTACATCTTGTTTATTTTTCCTTACCTACTTGTCTATCTGTATCTGACTATCTATCTATCTGTCTATCTGTGTCTACTTTCCTACCTACCTATCTATCTAGACATACCTAATTACCGATACATCTTTTTTTCTTCTATGTATGTATACGTTTGTCTATCTGTGTATCTGTCTACCTATGTAAGTACCTACCTACCTATATATTATCTATCCACCTATTCATCTACTTACCAATCTCTCTCTACGTATTTATCCATCTATCTTGAATTCAGTTGTTGGTTGGGAGTGTTGCTTTTAAAATGGCACTCCCAGACGTGTTAATTTCTCAGTCTGGCTCTTTTGTATTCTTCTTCTTTCCTTTTATCTTACTAACAAAAATTCATGTTTTGTTTTCCTCGTCTCCTCAGTGTATCAGTTCCCAAACAAGTATTTTCTAATCATGTCCTCTTCTCATCTATATGCCTGTTGCAATCTCAAACTTCTTTTCACTCCTTTGTCTGTCCATCTGTCTATCTAACTATCTACCATTTACCCATCTTTCTGTCAGTTTTTCTGTGTATCTACTCGTATCTATCTGTCTATCTATTTATCTATTTATATACCTTTCCATCCACCACCCACACACCTCCTTATTCATCAATCTCTCTATACATCCACTTATCCCTGCCTCTCCTCACGCAGGTGTCCACGGGGGCGGGCCAGGCGTCGCACATAGTGAGGCTGGAGGTGGTGTCTCCGCGCGCTGTGATCCCGGGCCGCGGCACTCGTCACGTACAGGCGGGCTCCACCATTTCCCTCACCTGCCTCATAGAACAGGTGACACGCTTCTCCCTGCCTTCTGTTACCCGTACCCTATGTTTGTGTGCGTGTGTGTGTGGGAGGGGGGGATGCGGTGGTGGTGAAGCTAGGCATGCTATATATAGGGACTGCCACGTGTAGGCCTAATGGCTTCTTGCAACTTCCCGTGTTTTCTGATGGTCTGATGGTGTGTGTGTGTGTGTGTGTGTGTGTGTGTGTGTGTGTGTGTGTGTGTGTGTGTGTGTGTGTGTGTGTGTTGATTATTTCCATTTTCACATTTTGTACTATTATACGATTGAGATATGTCAAAATTCCATTACTATTCTTCTTGTACCATCACCACCACCACTACCATGACTGCACACCTCCTCAAAATCAATCGTTGTCAAAGCAAATATCGGCTTTCCATTATATTTAGCATAATTCACCACTAGCCCTACGAGAATGAGAATGTCAGCCTGGTATATAGATAGACAGGTTATTTTTGGAGCACACGTCTAGGAATACTGATAACATTATTGTAGCATCGCATTTTCTAGCAATCAATTACGTCTGTGTTACTGTTGAGGTTCCCTGTGACTCACTCAGTGGAGGAACCTTTACTCCAGTGATCTCAGTACTTGTAGGAGTTATTTGCTTGTGAATTATGCAAGTTCTCATTTTGCCTGTGTAGAAATTATTGGGGTATTAACAGCGGTAGGGTTAGGTAGGGTTTCTCTCTCTCTCTCTCTCTCTCTCTCTCTCTCTCTCTCTCTCTCTCTCTCTCTCTCTCTCTCTCTCTCTCTCTCTCTCTCTCTCTCTCTCTCTCTCTCTCTCTCTCTCTCTCTGTGTGTGTGTGTGTCATTTCCAAAAGTAGCAGTAGTAGTAGTAGTAGTAGTAGTAGTAGCAGTAGTGGTAGTCGTAGTAGTAGCAGTAGTGAAAGCAGAAGTAGTGGACCTTTTTTCAGTGGATCTTTATTCTTCCTTTTTGTTGGCGTTGGCCAGTCCCCTTATTACATAAAGAAAAGTAGTAGTAGTAGTAGTAGTAGCAACAGCAGCAGCAGCAGCAGCAGCAGCAGCAGTAGTAGTAGTAGTAGTAGTAGTAGTAGTAGTAGTAGTAGTAGTAGTAGTAGTAGCAGCAACAGCAGCAGTAGTAGTAGTAGTATCAGCAACACCAACAGCAACAACAGCAATGTTATAAGCAACAGCAGTACAACACAGTACTCCACACTCACACAGTCCCCTCTCACGTCTCCCTCGCCGCCAGAGTCCCGAGGCACCGCAGTACATCTTCTGGTACCACGACTCCCGCATGATCAACTACGACAGGCGGCGCGGCGGCGTGGAAGTGCGTGTCCAGGCGGGGCCCAAGGTGGCCTCGCGCCTCAAGGTGAGCGGCGCCCGGCCCGAGGACTCCGGGAACTACACGTGCGCCGCCGCCAACACAGAGGCCGCCTCGGTCTTCGTGTACGTCACGGAGGGTACGTGGTATTTAACTAACCTATTTACTTCCTTGCTTTGGCATGTGGAGAAAATGGACGACAGGAAACTAGTAAAGAGAATAATGCAGTCAGATGTGCGTCTGAAAAGTTAAAAGGCCTCGCCTGGAGTGGATGAGCTGTGTGATGAGAGCACTGAGTGAGAGAGGAATGGCTGTGCAGCAAGCAGGACCGATTGTGCGTCATATAGGTGGACAGAGAGCGACTGTGGTGACTGTATGAAAATTATGCTGTCTCATCGACCCCTGAGAGGGAGTGTGGGCGCACTTAGCGGGGCCCAGTGGCGTATGGTCCCAGTAAAGGTGCAGGACACTCCATAGGAAGGACAGAGCCTTGCCGGGGGGAGCACCACACACCACCACATTCATGTACCCACTTGGCTCTGTAGCCACCAAGAACCTTTTAATATTAATATGTGTATTTTCAGCCTCGCGGCTGTAACTTAAATAAACTGTTTATTATTATTGTTATTATTATTATTATTAGTAGTAGTAGTAGTAGTAGTAGTAGTAGTAGTAGTAGTAGTAGTAGTAATTATTACTACTACTACTACTACTACTACTACTACTACTACTACTACTACTACTACTACTACTGTTACTACTACTACTACTACTACTACTACTACTAGTTACTATTACTACTACTACTACTACTACTGTTACTATTACTATTACTACTACTACTTACTACTACTACTACTACTACTACTACTACTACTACTACTACTACTACTACTACTACTATTACTACTACTACTACTACTACTACTACACACACACACACACACACACACACACACACACACACCATCATATTCAAAACCCCGCATCCTGAGCCTCTCCTTGCCTTGCCCCTCCAGCAGACAACAAGATCGCCGCCGTGCAGCCTCGTGCCTTAGGGAACGGCGTCTCCTTGCAAGCCAGTCTTCCCCTGCTGGCGGCGCTGGTCCTACTGGCGCTGGCCTCTGTGCCGGCCGCGCGCTGAGCACCCCGCACCTCGCACGTCCCCGGCCTTCACGTCTTCCTCCGCCCCAAGCCACAGGTCCCGGCAGCCCTGAGCCGACCCGAGCAGCGCCCCGCCCCGCCATGTCCTGCCCGGCACTGAAGGAGGCCATCTGCTGACATGCGACGCGACCCCCGGCCCTGCTGCGGTGAGAGGTGAGGGGGGGAGGAAGGGGGAAAGACAGAGACAGATAGAGAGACTGTGTATGTTAATTGCACGAGGTGTATTTCGCTTTTCGTCATAATTTTCTTCTTTTCTTCTTTTCTTCTTCATTTCAAATATTTTCGCATTTTAGAAAATACAAGGCACCCGTAAGCAGAAATACTGTGTTGAAAATCTTGATAAAAAAATAAATAACCAACAGGATTGCACCGTTCACTGAGCAGTGGGCAAAGAAAACGCGTGATACTGGGAGCAGGAAAGATACGCCGTGGGAAGTCAACCTTACACCAACCTCGCTCTGCCTCCTGAATGAGAGTTTCTTTCGTTCTTTCTCTCTTTCATTCTTTCATTTATTCTTTTTACCGATAACTTTTTATTCAAGTGGAATATTTGAAATCCTGCTATTTTCAACTGAGATTATGAACCATTTCCTGTATTAGACATTAAGTTTTATCCCTAAATAATAACACGTTGCTTAAAGAAAACAAAAAAAAAAAAACAGAACACTTGAAAACTTTCTTTTAACTGAGATAGAATATTTGAAATGTTACTGTTTTTAACGGAGATTACCAACCAATTTTTGTATTAGGCATTAAGTTTTATCCCAAAATTAGACTCCATTGCTGTGAAAAAAAAAAAAAGAAGAAAAAGACATTGAACACTTTTGGGAATTCGGAATTTTAATAGAGATTAGTTATTTGTTTGTTTTTTTTTACATTTTTCAACGTAGATTATGAACCATTTCTTGTATTAGATATTAGTTTTTGTTCCAACATAAGACTTCGCTGGTGTAATAGCTATAAAAGCGAAACAGACAGATGGAAAACTCTTGAAAATTATGCAACGGGAAGAAATGGCAATAATAATACTAATAATGATAATAATAGCAATAATGATAATAACAGTAATAATAATAATGATAATAATAATAATAGTAATAATAATAATAATAGTAGTAATGATAATAATAATAATAATAATAATAATAATAATAATAATAATAATAATAATAATAATGAAAGAGAATCAGATATGGAAAACTCTTTAAAAATTCAGAGTCACACTACAATTCACTACTCACCCATCCCTAACAAACACACACACACACACACACACACACACACAGTTAATTAGTTAGTTTATTGACAAAAAATATTGCAATAATGCTCAGTACAAGTAACATATTAACATCGATTGCCCATAATGTTGTATATTTCATGCATCCTTCATTTGTCAACATTTAACCTTAGAGTATTATCAGTAAAATTATTAAAGATCAGTTAATCAGTCCAATTATTCCCTGGTAACTATCATTTAAGATGTTAATAAAGATATCAACTAATTAATCCCTAAAACTGTACTAGTTAAAACAGTATGATACACTAACAGTATTATCAGTAAATGGTTAAAATACTAAACAAAATTAAATGCACAAATCACATCTCAAAAGCCATTAAGCAGATCAATACAAAACAATACTACAAGTACATTCAAACAAAGACACCCGAAGAAAACTTGCTTAAAACACAGAAAACATATCACATAATTCCTTCATAATGTTGACCTCACCTAAAAGGAAAAGCAGATCAGCAAAGTTCAGCATGAGATATACCGACCTGTTTGCATCAGTCATGAGACATTCCAGCAGCACATATTTATCAGACTGGAGTGACATCTCATCACACGGACACACTCTGCAATGACGTCTCAGTTTTCAGGTTGTGTGACATTACCCGGAGTCTGCTAAACGACTCCCGTTCCTAGTCCGGAATAAATAAGTTCGTTGTGTACACCGGATGCTGAGATAAAGAAAGGTTCAGTTCTTTGACATAAATTTAAAAATGCTGTGGCGTTAGCAGACCCAAGTCTGCATAATTTCGTTCGTTACCTTAATTAGGGGAATAATATCACAGCTATAAGTGAAAGCGTTTGTAACAAATCTAACAGCAGGCGTAGTTTTTGAATGACATAATTGATACACGTAATGGAACGATTCTTCACAGTCAGATACGTCAAGTTCCGACTTTAAGATCTCTAAACGTCGCTTACAAATGACATCACTTAAAGGTGATGCTGCCGCCTCTGCCATGCACAGGTGATACGTGAGTTCCGCTTCACTCCAAGTGAACATTTAACAAGTTGATTGCAACACCTCTCTGTTGCCTTAATACTTTTGAAAAACCAAGACTCAGCACTGCATACCAAGGATGATGTCACAGCGGCATCAAATACGCTTTTCATAAACTTAAATGGCATATTAGTATTGGTAAAAAAAATAAATAAATAAAAAAAAAATGTATATATATATATATATATATATATATATATATATATATATATATATATATATATATATATATATATATATATATATATATATATATATATATATATATATATATATATATATATATATACATTTTTTTTTTATTTATTTATTTTACTTATTTTTATTTATTTATTTATATACATTTTATATATATATATATATATATATATATATATATATATATATATATATATATATATATATATATATATATATATATATATATATATATATATATATATATATATATATATATATATATATATATATATATATATATATATATATATATATATATATATATATATATATAATTTATTCACTGAACCTTGATTTTTGTTTCGTGTAACTTTACCACATGTTTTCACTAATGCAGTGTGTAAACCACCAGCCTCAAAAATACAAATATTGTGAGGGATAATTTTTGACAAGCGGTGGCCTAACTAATGGATCTTTATATTGTTCCTCTGCATTAACACCAAAATATTTAGACTTTTTAGATTAATCAGTACTCCTTACCTACGACAAGGATCTACCACACCAGATAGTTTTTGTAGGCATTTCCCTCTTCTTGATGCAACACTAACAATGTCAACCATAAAAAGAACACCATGCAACTTTTTTTTTTCAGAAGACCATTCTCTCTCACAACATATTTTATCTTCTGCACCACCCTGTTAATGTATATGATAAATGTAAGACAACTTGTTGGTGCTCCTTGACGGACGCCTACAGACGCAACAATCACTGCAGACTTAGAGACACTTCCGGTACAATAATACATTACTTATAACGTTCAGAATTACCTGACCACAATCTTGTGTTTTAAGAATACTTAGTAAGCTTCACTGAAATCTATGAACGATACATGTAGCTTCTCCCTCTCCCTTCTTTGCATAATCGCACAACAACTTTAGGCAGACATGTGTTGTAAGCAGCTTGTACCCTTTTGTGCTCCAGCTTGCCACTGAGCCACATCACGCCATAATTTCAACCGATACAATATAAGCATATCGGATATTTTTCCTAACGTGTCCATAACACTTATTCCTCGACAGTTATCACACAATGTCCGTGAGCAGAATTTGAGTAAAATAAAGCCCCTGTTATAACACCAAGACACCGGGCAACATGCATGCAGGAACACTAAGTTAGATAATGATAAAAATGTTATCCACGTTAGAGGTAGAATGCCAAAGACTTCAGGACACATGCCATTATAACTTTAATTCTTATCAGCAACCTGCATAACACACTGTGACTCATCATTGTTAAAGAGATCATGCAAGACAGGTAGAAATGGTGACTCAGATACATCGACTCCCTCCTCGTTTTCACCACAAGGTTTCAGTAAAGCTTCGAAATGCGTCTTGAACTTCCTTCCAAATTGATCTAAGGTCATTCGACCATTACTTGGTTCACATTCCACGTTACTGCCTCGACACGATTCATGGTCCACTGACCTGCTTGTTCTATTACAACTTGGCATGTCTCCTCTGCTGTTTTAGTCACCAACTCAGGAATATTGACGTCTGTTACATTCTCTACGTTGTCTGGTGGGATATGGTTCAAGACGGACGATGGATTTACGATTCACACACACACACACACACACACGCAAGCGAATAGACGTGGTGATACATGGACCATATTCAGAAACCACTCAGCGCCGCACCTCCACTACTTTCAAAAGCCTCTATATAGTTGAAGTTACACGTATCTTTAAAGATGTTTACCAAAATTTCTACTTAAAAAATGATAATAATAATAATAATAATAAGAACCCGGCTAATCATCTCTCTGGTCTTTGAAAATAGTCTTGGTGAGAGCAAAGCGTGTCTGAATACGGCCCAAATAGCTAAGCACGAGAACTTTGAAACGAGCGCAAGGAAATAGTAGTACTAGTAGTAGTAGTAGTAGTAGTAGTAGTAGCAGTAGCAGTAGCAGTAGTAGTAGTAGTAATAGTAGTAGTAGCAGTAGTAGTAGTAGTAGTTTAATGACAAATCTAACAGTACAAAAATACAGATACGAAACACAAAATACAGAATTAGAAAATGACAAAGGAAAATCAATAATAACTTGATTTTATCCAAGAGGAAGCAAGACCAGTACACATCACAGAAAACCAAACAGCCACCAATCTGTACCAGTCTCAATTATAAACCGTCAATACTTCATGCGCATAGCGATACAACTCATACAAATACATTTACATTTACAATTTATTAAGTTTCTAACGTATAACACCAGCAGCAACAGAAGCAGCAGCAGCAGCAGTAGTAGTAGTAGTAGTAGTAGTAGTGGTAGTGGTAGTAGTACTTGCAGTATTACAGGAGAAGGGAAGTGCTGGAGCAGACCACGTCCCAGAGAAGGGTGTCAGAATGTCAAGGTGTGATGGATGGGCTTGGTGCGGACAGACAGTGAGTGGCAGGAGACAGGATGGAGTGGAGGAGTTATGGTCAGTGACGCATTTTGAGGAAATAAAACATCGAGGAAAGGGGCGAAAGAAAAAGGAGAAGAAGAAGGAAGAGGGGGAAAAGAACAAAAGAAATAAGAAGAAAAGGAGGAAGGATAGGGAGAGGAGGAGGGAGAAAACAAGAACAAGAAAAGAAGGAAAGGAAGAACAAAGAAAAGAGGAAAAAGAAAAACAAGAGCAGCAGGAAAAAAAGGAGGAACAAGAATAAGATGAAGAAAAGGGAAAACCAAGAATAAGAACAAGAAGAACCACAAAAATAAGAGCAAAAATATCAACAAGAGGAAGACCAAGAGTAAGAAAAAAGGAATAATTAGAATAAAACAAGAAAATAACAAGAAAAACAGGAATAAGAAGAGGAAGAAAAAGAAGGAAAGATTTTTTTTATTACGATCAGAAAGTTATTCGATAAGATATCTGATGTAATATCCCTCACCTTTATTTGCTCTTCACACAGAATTAATCTACTCGACTTTTTTTTTTTTTTCACCAAAGCAATATTATTTATTTATCTTAACATTTTCCCTTTAAATTTAACTCGCCAGAAACTTCCCAGATATTAAACTAATGAAATTTCGGATGGGCTGCGTATCATGCGTGTGTGTGTGTGTGTGTGTGTGTGTGTGTGTGTGTGTGTGTGTGTGTGTGTGGACCAAAATTAGTTGAATTATATCCTCTCTCTCTCTCTCTCTCTCTCTCTCTCTCTCTCTCTCTCTCTCTCTCTCTCTCTCTCTCTCTCTCTCTCTCTCTCTCTCTCTCTCTCTCTCTCTCTCTCTCTCTCTCTCTCTCTGTGTGTGTGTGTGTGTGTGTGTGTGTAGCAAGGTGACACATTCCACCGTTGCATCATTATCGAGGGAGTGATGGGGAGCCGGTCAATGAGTAGCCGTGACGGGTGGACGCTGGACACTTCTCACAACATTCCGTGCACCTCAGACTCCAAAAGCTAAAGGAACGTGTCTGTCCATTCCGCCTTCCCTTAGTTTGGCTGCCTCTTGCTGTTGTTGTTGTTGTTGTTGTTGTCAGCGGCGGTATTGTCGTTTCGTTGTTGTTGGTGATGGTGGTAGTAGTTGTAGCAGCAGCAGCAGCAGCAGTAGTAGTAGTAGTAGTAGTAGTAGTAGTAGTAGTAGTAGCAGCGATGGTGGTAGTGGTGGTAGTGGTGGTATTGATGGTGGTAGTAAAATATAGGAGGAAGAGCAGGAGGATAACAGCAAACTAGTTACTGTTATTCTTGTTTGTTTTCTTTTCTTTCTTTTATTTACTTATATATTTATTTTTCTTTTGTTTTACGCTGGTAATTTCTGGTACAGTCAGAATTTTTATAATTGCATCGTATTCATTATGGCTTCTCTTCCATTCCTTATTTAATATCTAATTTTATCCCAAAATTCGACTTCATAATTCTGAAAATGTGAGACAGACAGACAAACACATATACATAGCACTCTCAGTAATAAATATAGTACATACTACATAGTAAGAAATACAGTTCCATTGCAACATTTTTTTTTTTTTTCTTGTTTCCAAAGTCACGTGAAGCGGAATCCTCAAGACAGGGTCAGCAGCCGCACCGACACAGCCACCCACACCCCGCGACTGCTGCGCGCCCAGGAGGACAGCGCTTCAAGGGTGAGGCAGATGGTTCTTAAGAGATGCTTTCTATGGCGTAGGAATCTGGGTCTTTTTTTTTTTTCTAAGAGATTTCCTACAAGCAGATCAATTGTTCTTTAGGGAGTATATGGACAGAACTGCATCACACATTTCAGTTTAGTATTAGTACTTTCGATTAACTATAGTTGTAATAATATTGATGTGTGTCAGCTGAGATGTGAATAAAGGCGTGTGAGACAAGTGTGGGAATAGCTAACACTTCATACACAACATTAAAAATAAAATAAATAAATAAGTTTAATTGATGATACTTTTTAGTTAGTTTTTTTCTTCTAATATACCTTTTGAATTTATCAACTCTTAGTATAAAACACTGGCATGTGCCCACTCAGATTTCGAGAAAAAAAAATATAGGTAAATTTTTGTCAGTGGATACTCTTTTCTGATATCCCTTTTGAAACCATCTCCTCATAAAATACCGGCAAGTGTCCGCTTAGGTGTTCAATATTACTAAGGGAAATTAATTACATTCTTTCTCCACAGGCTGGGGTGGCAGAGAGAGAGAGAGAGAGAGACAGAGAGACAGTAAAGAAAAAGAAAGACAGACGGAGAAAAACCAGTAAGGCATCGCTTGATCGCTGGCGGCGGTGGTGGTATACGAGAGCTTCTAGGCACGGCGCAAGACAAGGACAGAGAGGAGGAGGAGGCAGCGAGACGAGACAGTGCAGGGTGTGCTCCGGGTGTCTCAGTAGTGTTGTCGCACCGACCGTTACCTTCCGATGGTGTTACGTGGACATTAAAGGACAGTGCACGTGAAGGAGCAGTGGTTTCTCTTCTCCTTGTGGGTGTGTTGTGAGGAGCGATGCCGAGTAGTGGCTATATTAGTGGTGGTGTGCGCTGTATGATGGTGGTGATGGGGGTTGGTGGTGGTAGGAGGAGTAGGAGTGGTGGTGGTGATGGTACTGTACTGTAGATTGTAGTAACAGTACATAATAGTAGTAGAAGTAATAGTAGTAGTAGTAGTAGTAATAATGCTGGTGGTAATAGTAGTAGTAACAGTAGTAGTATAGTATCTCTCTCTCTCTCTCTCTCTCTCTCTCTCTCTCTCTCTCTCTCTCTCTCTCTCTCTCTCTCTCTCTCTCTCTCTCTCTCTCTCTCTCTCTCTCTCTCTCTTTCCCTGTGAGTGAGTGTGTGTGTGTCCTTTAAAGAAGAACAGAAAATTTTCCAGTAAGGCCTTAGGATATTTGTTTCTCCATAAAAACAAGGGTAAGCAAGATCATGTGATGTGGTGTGGAGTGTGTGCATAAAAAGAAATCTGCTATAAGCTTTACTCACTGTAGACCCTCAAGTCCCACACCAGTACGATGGCAAGAAGGAAAGGTACGCTATGACTATTTGTCAGTCTTATGCGCGATTCACACCAGCCCGTCACCGTCACCACCGTTACCGTCCGTGACGCTTCGGAGGAGGTGAGCTCCATCACAGAGCGACTATGTTGTCATCCAGTCAATCATCAGTTCCTCACACTCACCAAAGCAAGATGGACCACAAGGATCTCCTCATCACTGCTGCTCGCTTACTGTTGGACGATTCGGAACCGGAAGACTGCAGAGTTAGGCCAGCAAGACGAAGGAGGAGATGGACAGTATGGGCACTCAACTACTGCTGGAGAGGCCGCTGCGAGGAGAGCACAAGATTCTTATGGAGGCATAGATAAGGGCTGAGAGAAACAGCTTCCATGGAGCCTACCGCATGACCCCAGCCACTTTTCAGGAGCTAGTGTAACTAGTTGGTCCTCACTGCACGTGCTCGAATGCTGTGTGTTTACCACAGGATCAGCTGCACTGAGAGTGCATGGTGTGTGGTGTTGCCGCGTTTCTAGATTGTTCGAACAATAACCTTCATTTCATACTAGGAAAATATATTTAAACATGTATTATAATAATATGATATTATTTCTTTATCTATGTACAAATACCAATATTTCACATTTTCATGATATCAAGGATATCCAACACCATCGGTAATTGTCAAGACAGCCATCAACGCAGAGGGTCAGGTTCCAATCTAGCTCACCGTTTGTGACGTCACGGACGGTGGTTTTTTTTTTTTTTTTTTTTTTTTTTTTTTTATGTAGGAAGGATACTGGCCAAGGGCAACAAAAATCTAATAAAAAAAAATGCCCACTGAAATGCCAGTCCCTAAAAGGGTCAAAGCAGTGGTCAAAAATTGGTGGATAAGTGTCTTGAAACCTCCCTCTTGAAGGAATTCAAGTCATAGGAAGGTGGAAATACAGAAGCAGGCAAGGAATTCCAGAGTTTACCAGAGAAAGGGATGAATGATTGAGAATACTGGTTAACTCTTGCGTTAGAGAGGTGGACAGAATAGGAGTGAGAGAAAGATGAAAGTCTTGTGCAGCGAGGCCGCGGAAGGAGGGGAGGCATGCAGTTAGCAAGATCAGAAGAGCAGTTAGCATGAAAATAGCGGTAGAAGACAGCTAGAGATGCAACATTGCGGCGGTGAGAGAGAGGCTGAAGACAGTCAGTTAGAGGAGAGGAGTTGATGAGACGAAAAGCTTTTGATTCCACCCTGTCTAGAACAGCAGTATGAGTGGAACCCCCCCAGACATGTGAAGCATACTCCATACATGGACGGATAAGGCCCTTGTACAGAGTTAGCAGCTGGGGGGGTGAGAAAAACTGGCGGAGACGTCTCAGAACACCTAACTTCATAGAAGCTGTTTTAGCTAGAGATGAGATGTGAAGTTTCCAGTTCAGATTATAAGTAAAGGACAGACCAAGGATGTTCAGTGTAGAAGAGGGGGATAGTTGAGTGTCATTGAAGAAGAGGGGATAGTTGTCTGGAAGATTGTGTCGAGTTGATAGATGGAGGAATTGAGTTTTTGAGGCATTGAACAATACCAAGTTTGCTCTGCCCCAATCAGAAATTTTAGAAAGATCAGAAGTCAGGCGTTCTGTGGCTTCCCTGCGTGATATGTTTACCTCCTGAAGGGTTGGACGTCTATGAAAAGACGTGGAAAAGTGCAGGGTGGTATCATCAGCATAGGAGTGGATAGGACAAGAAGTTTGGTTTAGAAGATCATTAATGAATAATAAGAAGAGAGTGGGTGACAGGACAGAACCCTGAGGAACACCACTGTTAATAGATTTAGGAGAAGAACAGTGACCGTCTACCACAGCAGCAATAGAACGGTCAGAAAGGAAACTTGAGATGAAGTTACAGAGAGAAGGATAGAAACCGTAGGAGGGTAGTTTGGAAATCAAAGCTTTGTGCCAGACTCTATCAAAGGCTTTTGATATGTCCAAGGCAACAGCAAAAGTTTCACCAAAGTCTCTAAAAGAGGATGACCAAGACTCAGTAAGGAAAGCCAGAAGATCACCAGTAGAGCGGCCTTGACGGAACCCATACTGGCGATCAGATAGAAGGTTGTGAAGTGATAGATGTTTAAGAATCTTCCTGTTGAGGATAGATTCAAAAACTTTAGATAAGCAGGAAATTAAAGCAATAGGACGGTAGTTTGAGGGATTAGAGCGGTCACCCTTTTTAGGAACAGGTTGAATGTAGGCAAACTTCCAGCAAGAAGGAAAGGTAGATGTTGACAGACAGAGCTGAAAGAGTTTGACTAGGCAAGGTGCAAGCACGGAGGCACAGTTTCGGAGAACAATAGGAGGGACCCCATCAGGTCCATAAGCCTTCTGAGGGTTTAGGCCAGCGAGGGCATGGAAAACATCATTACGAAGAATTTTAATACGAGGCATGAAGTAGTCAGAGGGTGGAGGAGAGGGAGGAACAAGCCCAGAATCGTCCAAGGTAGAGTTTTTAGCAAAGGTTTGAGCAAAGAGTTCAGCTTTAGAAATAGATGTGATAGCAGTGGTGCCATCTGGTTGAAGTAGAGGAGGGAAAGAAGAAGAAGCAAAGTTATTGGAGATATTTTTGGCTAGATGCCAGAAATCACGAGGGGAGTTAGATCTTGAAAGGTTTTGACATTTTCTGTTAATGAAGGAGTTTTTGGCTAGTTGGAGAACAGACTTGGCATGGTTCCGGGCAGAAATATAAAGTGCATGAGATTCTGGTGAAGGAAGGCTTAAGTACCTTTTGTGGGCCACCTCTCTATCATGTATAGCACGAGAACAAGCTGTGTTAAACCAAGGTTTAGAAGGTTTAGGACGAGAAAAAGAGTGAGGAATGTACGCCTCCATGCCAGACACTATCACCTCTGTTATGCGCTCAGCACACAAAGACGGGTCTCTGACACGGAAGCAGTAGTCATTCCAAGGAAAATCAGAAAAATACCGCCTCAGGTCCCCCCAACTAGCAGAGGCAAAACGCCAGAGGCACCTTCGCTTAGGGGGATCCTGAGGAGGGATTGGAGTGATAGGACAAGATAAAGATATGAGATTGTGATCGGAGGAGCCCAACGGAGAAGAAAGGGTGACAGCATAAGCAGAAGGATTAGAGGTCAGGAAAAGGTCAAGAATGTTGGGCGTATCTCCAAGACGGTCAGGAATACGAGTAGGGTGTTGCACCAATTGCTCTAGGTCATGGAGGATAGCAAAGTTGTAGGCTAGTTCACCAGGATGGTCAGTGAAGGGAGAGGAAAGCCAAAGCTGGTGGTGAACATTGAAGTCTCCAAGAATGGAGATCTCTGCAAAAGGGAAGAGGGTCAGAATGTGCTCCACTTTGGAAGTTAAGTAGTCAAAGAATTTCTTATAGTCAGAGGAGTTAGGAGAGAGGTATACAGCACAGATAAATTTAGTATGAGAATGACTCTGTAGTCGTAGCCAGATGGTGGAAAACTCGGAAGATTCAAGAGCGTGGGCACGAGAGCAGGTTAAGTCATTGCGCACATAAACGCAGCATCCAGCTTTGGATCGAAAATGAGGATAGAGAAAGTAGGAGGGAACAGAAAAGGGGCTACTGTCAGTTGCCTCAGACACCTGAGTTTCAGTGAGGAAAAGAAGATGAGGTTTAGAAGAGGAGAGGTGGTGTTCTACAGATTGAAAATTAGATCTTAGACCGCGAATGTTGCAGAAGTTAATGAAGAAAAAGTTGAGGGGGGTGTCAAGACACTTAGGGTCGTCGACGGAAAGGCAGTCCGACCTGGGGACATTTATGGTCCCCTCCCCAGATGGGGACTCCGAGGCTGGTGTAGGAGTCGCCATGATTTTAAAATTTTTGGAGTGAAGGGTGTGTGTGTTATTAGGTGCTTGTAGTTTTGTGTGGAGGAAGAGAGTTGTCTTTAGAGGGCAGGCTGTGACTACCCCCTTGTGTTGTGAGACACAAAGGGAAACGTTCAGTGAGGTCACAGCTGGGTTTAATGATAAGTTCACAGCACCCCCTGAACAGTGCTTTAGACCTCACTGGGAGTAATTATCGTTTCGGCAGGTGTCTACTGCCTCCTCCTATAAATTGGGTTGGGGTGACGGCGACGGGCTGGTGTGAACCGCGCCTCGCACAACGCTCAATGCAAGACAAGACTGACACCACTATTCTGACACGCTCTGCTCTCTCACCATGAGTGTTTTCAAAGGCCACAAATATCGGCTGGATTCCTTAGAGTTTTTCTCCTGTTAATAATGTAAAAATCTTGTTGATATATCACTAGAATCATAAAAACGCCCTTAAAAACCCGTGTCACTTCGACTGGAGCATTTTGAAAGTAGTGGAAGTGCGGTGCAGAAGTTTCAGAACATGAGCCTTTGTCCCGTATTCTTAATTAAACGCTTTGTTCCTTCATCAGGATTATTTTCAAAATCCACAGAGGCAGTTGTCAGGTTCTCGTGTATGTTTTTTTTTTCTTTCATTAATGATGCAGAATTCTTGTTAAATTATTACTCGAGTCATGAAAATACCCTTGAAAATTATAGTAACTCGTTCGAACCTGCTAAAGCTGTCGAGATGAATCACCGAGACGATTATGAATATGACCCTTATCGTCTGTACTATCACCTTCAGTTCCTCGGTAATAATTTCATTTTATTCTGAAAGCCACTAAGGGATTAATTAATTACAGTAAAACCTTCTTAATACATCTAAACATTTAAGAAAAATTTGCTTTACATCACCAACTCCATTCCTGGTTCACCTTACCAAATTACGTACCGCAGCTTTTGTGGGGATTATGATCAGCTTTCGAGTGACTTATCACTTCACAAACCATTACTATTATCATTCCCTTACTCTGGGCAGGTAACAACGTCCAGTTTGTTTTCTTTGTTCACGGTGATGAGTTAAGCCAGGCTATGTTGTGCCGGAACATGCTGGTGGATTACCTAAGAAGCACCTTCTGATCTAGATGCAACTGTACGAGAGGGGAGGGGTCAGTTGAGGCTAGAAAGCATGTGGCGAGGGATCAGGTGAGACTAGAAAGTAGGTGGCGAAGGGTCAGGTGAGGTTAGAAAGCAGGTAGCGAGGGGTCCGGTCATTTCGTGCTTCATTCCAGCTCCTATCTCCATATTGAACAGTTCAGCACCTGCATCAGTCTCCATCTGTGTGATATACAGCTTCGGTAAGTTCCCTGCAATATCAAAATTGCGTTTATTATTTAAGTATTTGCATGAGTTATCATATCTTGTGTGATGCATAATAATAAGTGTCTATAGTCCTTAAAATGTACAGAAATGATTGGTTGACTTCTCATTGGTGATGCAGAATCCTCGCTAAACTATCAATAGAACCATGAAAACACTCTTGAACAAAACATCAGTAACTTCTGAAATCCTTATTGAACACAAAGTTTAAGAATACGGGCATTCATTACATAGACACACCACATATCACAGAGCAGACTCCTTAAATTTGGGCTTTATAGATTCGAAGGGAAACTATTTATATTTCAGCACAGAAATTTCTTGAAAACTAGAAAATTCCTACAAAGTGAACATTTACGTACGGACCCAAGGGCGTGCGCTTCAACATTTTTCCTTAATTCATACGAGTATATGCGTTTGCCTGGAAAGACGTTTAGCTGTGGCTCCGAAACTAACCACAGGATATTCTCGGAAATACTCTCTTTGTGATTCCCACACGAAGTTAACTGCAAATTTTAAGAATCCTAACACAAACTTTGCCTAAACCAGTCCAGCGTGTTTAAGAGTAATTTGGCATCTACTCTTCCAGACTTCGGAAATGTGCTGCTTCTTCCGTGCACCCATCCTTGGCACTCCCAGACACCACACTCACCTTTCCCCATCACACTGCACTGTCCACAACCTATCATACTCCAGAGAAAGTTTATTGTTGTTTGAGGTTTAGCGGTTGTTTGGTTGTTATAGTTCTTAATAACGTTCCATACTTTTAAATGCGTTGTTCTTTTATCATGTCTATTTTAAAAGACCACAGGGATTGTTAGTTAGATTCCAAAAAAAATATTTCTTACTGCGCAATGATGCAGAATGCTTATTAGGCTATCAGAAGAATGGTAGACACCCTTGAAAACACCATTTTTTCCCCAAGCACTACACTGGCATCTCATCACACCTCTAACGTCCACTACCTATTGTACTCCCAGGCATCACGCTCGCACCTTCACATTACGGTTACAATGCTCACTACACTTATCTTCCCATCACACCTGCAGTGTCTACTACTTATTAAATTTCCCGAAACAAAGCAAGAATGATCACTAAATTGTGGGAGTTTTGAAATTTCACTAGTTCTCTTCAGTCATTTCCGTCAAGCACTCAAACAAATGCTCTACATGTGTCAATATTCCGATGATGGTGAGATGAAGGTGCAACTCTCCCATTTATTGGTCTAAAGTTTAAGAATGCCACGCTGGTATTCTCTCCTGATTGGCTTAACTCGCGAAATTAACTGAGTTGCCAAGGTTTATAATTTGCTGTTGTTTGGCGTTTGTTTGATTCAGGAATGATAGGTCATATTCCCAGAATGTTTTACCTATTAATAATACAGAATCCTCGTTGGTTAGACTATCACAAAAATCGTACAGACACCTTTGACAATATCAGTTACATCCACTACAGCTTGTTAAATGTAATCGAAATAAGACACCTGAACTTATGATAATACATGACGAATCATCATCGCCACCACTACCTCTAGATATAAGCCGGGATAGGTTCACCGGGAGGACTTGTAATTGTTATATGTTCATTACGAAGTGTTTATTGATTTTCATGGAAGGAATGGTGTGATGGAGTTAGTTACTGATAAACGAGTTAGTTAGTTCCGCTAAACGAGACACCGAATCCAGGAATCCACGGGCGTGGATTAAAAAAAAAAAAAAAAGTAATAATAATAATAATAATAATAATAATAATAATAATAATAATATTAAATGAAATAACAAATACGAAGGAACGATTTTTTAAAACTATTTTAACTTAAATGAGAAAAAGATTAAAGAAAATATTTATTTATTTTTTTTTATTTTTATTTTTTTTCCTGTTGTAGTCTAAAAAGATAGAACGAAACCTCACTAAACTGTTCCATGCAGTTCAGCTTCACAAACCACTGCGAGCTAGCCGGCCGCAGCCAGTCGCCACCCTGCCAGCTGATGGGGCAGGTTAGTATTGTGTCCGTATTCACGTTAATATCAGGTTTAGAGACAACTTTATCGTGTTTCCTGGAAGAGGTTAGTTGTGGAGATGGGTAAGTAGAGGACGTGTATGTGGGTTAACGCCCAGAGGTGGAGCAGGCGCACAGAGGCGTGAAGTGGAGTAGAAGTAAATGAGGGAGGGCGGTGTTAGTGACCTTCGCAGTCCCAGGTGTAGAGGGACGAAGCTTCTTGGTTGGAGGTTTTTAGTTTTGTAAAGCGTGGCCAGGACAGAAGCATGGATATTAGTTCCACTTGCAGAGCAGTTAACTCAACTTCGATATGTGGAGTGCCCTGGGGAACGAAGACATTCCCGAGAGATATCGGTAACATCATTCATAACACATTATATATGTGATCACACGATTCCTTACCAGATGCGTAATTTTCGCCGGGCTGGGGTAATATATAGCTCCTCAATTTTTTTTTTCATTTTATCTATTTTCTTGCTTTATTACAAAATTCTATAACGTAGTCATTATTAGAGTCGCGTGGACGAAATATAACAGAAAAAATAACAAATAAATGTGCTCAAGCTAGTGTTTAAAAAAAGAGAATGAAAATGCATGGGAACCTTGCAAGGGACACCGCTGCACAGCAGGTCAGCAGCTTAATGCAGCCGCGCAGCGTGGAAGCCGCGAGTTGTCCAGTGTCATGTGCAAACTTTCATCGGATCCACTTTGTCTGTGCTCCAAGAAGTAACACCCTTTGGCTCTGTGGGCTTTCACATGATACAGTGTGTTGGCATCCAAGTTTTCTACGATAGGAATGTAACATGGAGGTGACCAATGAACGTATAAGAATATAAGCTTAATGTAGCAATCACTCAAGGGCTACGGAATAGTGCTGTGAGGGCAGGGGGCGCTGGTAGTGATGGTGGTGACGCTCTCCTAATAGTGCTCAGTGCATATTCCTGGCGGTGGTGGTGGTGTGATTACATTGTTTTGGCAGGGGCGCTGGGGAAGGAGGGATTGGTGTTACATTGTTTTAGTCAGCACTGGCCAGTCTTGCCACACACACTCCTAATAGCGATCAGTGTTTGCATATTCCCGGCAGCTTCTTCCTCCATCAAGCAGCACCAGAGAGACACAGCTACTTAAGGTGAGTACAGTGGCGGCCTCCTCCTGTCAGCCTTACCGCCCTCACCGTAACACACTCCTCCCGCGGACTTCCTGTCAGTTTATTCGTTATTTGGGTGTTTTTGAGGTTATTTATTATTTATTTAGGGTTTCCTCGCATCTGAGTCTGAAAATTTAGCTAAATATTGAAGGGAAATCTATGTAAACAAACAGATAGAGGTAGGGCGTTCTTATTTTGAGCTTTTATCTGCTTCATCTCTTATTTATTGTAAGCCTAACACGTCACAAAGTGGAGCCACATGACTAGGCTTTCATATCCGCTAGCTAGATATATCCGCCATTGCCTCATTTAGTTACGATGGGAGAATAACAGGCAAAATAGCGGCCGTTCTCTCTACTGCCAAGGGCCGCATAGTCATGGCTGGCTACCTGTTTCAACCTGTTGGTTCCAGTATTTTTTTGGTAATTTTCTTAACTTCTTTATTCTGCTCGCATAGCATGTTTTTATGGTTTATAAAAATAATTATTTGCTTTACAAGTGTTTTCGTTGCTTGTGTTGAGATGTTTTCAATTTTGTGTTGCTTTACGAAAATGTGGGGTGTTTTTTTGGCAGTATTTTGACAAACATGTTTTTTTATTTCACGCTCTAATTACGTCTTTTGTGTTTCTAAAAATCGCTTATGATTTTTAAAGTGTTTTTTCGTTCCTGTTGAGAGAAATAAGTGGACTTTAAAAATGGTTTATGGTCCTGTTAAAAGTTGTGATTACAACACTTTTTGTGTTATTGTCTCTCTATTTCAGCTTGTAACTAACTTTTCATTGCTTGAAAAAATAGTTCGTATGTTTTAAAGTGTTTTATCTTGTTGTTGAGTCAAAATGGGTGGACTTTTCAGTGGTTTTTAATCGTGTTTAGGTTCCAACACTTGTTTTTTACACAATTTCGGTTTTATTTGTTTACTTCTTGTTCCAGGTAACTTTTGATGGTGTAAGATGATAGTTCAGATTTTTTAAAATTTTTTACGTTCCTGAAAATTCATATGTTGTGGACTTTTCAATGATTTAAATGGTGCCGAATATTTCAACCTTTTTTCCATATTTCATTTGGATATTTTTTAAATATTACTGAAGCTGGAGCTGTTATAATATTGTGGATATTAGTTAAAGTATTTGTCAAGTCAGAATATATAAGGCATTCCAGCCTAGCTTCATTTTTTCGAGGGATCAATTTCAAAATGAAATCCGTTACGGTACGTAAATTAGCCGTGACGTCACGGCCGCCATCATGGACTCGGGATCTTGATCGGCTCCGCTGTCTCCTCGGTAATATTTATCGTACTTTGCAGTGTTTTCCTGGTGTTTCCACGTGTTTCTAAACTCAGACGTGTAGATAAGAGTAGAATGAGTAAGAAAATAAGAGAAATAGAGGAGGAAGAGAAAGGGAGAAGGAATAGAGGAGGTGATAAAACAGGAAAATGCAAAGAAAACAATATTTAGGTTAATTTTTCCTGCTGCCCTATCTATCTATCTTTGTAGTATTTGTCTTCCGTGCCAGTGCTTTCAGTGTATTTGGTGTGTTTAGGGGGTGTTGGAGTGTGTCTGGAGGTGTTTAGGGGGTGTGCGGTTATTCGGAAAGTGGCAGTTTCGCATAATATTTGGAATAATTACATATGTACGATAATTTTACCAGAAGTACAATAATTTCAACTTGTGTAGTACGATAATATGGCCAAAACAATCTGGCAACGCTGTGTAGCATCCTTGGAGGTGACAGAGTGAACCAGCCCAGTGTGTGTTGGGTGTTCTAGTTCGGCTGAGTGCATTAGTAGCGGTTTGGGCCAGGTTTTTAAGTTTATTTGCACAGCCATAAGGGTTTTAGAAATACAGCAAGCACCGCAGGGCACGAGGCAAAAAAAAAAAAAAAATAATAATAATAATAATAAATAAATAAATAAAATACAATAAAATAAAAAGTTGTCTGTTCCTGGTGGTGGGAGTCTAGAGGAGCCTCAGCTGAGGACGGAAACTTTTCTATTGCCATCCTTGTCCCACCCCTACAAAAAAAAAAAAAAAGGGATAAAGTTGAGTGGAAGAGAGAAAGATGTTAATAGTGACCCGGCATGAAAGTGGGTTTGGGCTTCCCTAGTTTGGAGGTTATAACGTTTGGTTAGTGTTAGTATTGTAAAGCATGGACAAGACATGGCTGTTAGTTGGGCTTGTGACGGTTGGAGTATCGAGGGGAGTAGAACATTTCTTATTTTAAATGTGACCGTCATTATTTCATTGAAATACTTAATGTATTTTTGACCACAGATTACATTAGTGATTGAGTGTACTTGTATAGCAGAGTAGCATGTTGTTTACCATTGTTCATGCCCTGGGTAATGTTCATTAGGGTAATTAATTATTTTGTTATTAGTGTTTGTTAGTATAATTTTGTAGATATTGGGTAGCAGAATGTGGCTGTGCCCTAAACAATAACTATATATATATATATATATATTAGGTATATATATATATATATATATATATATATATATATATATATATATATATATATATATATATATATATATATATATACCTACATATTTATTTATTTAGAAGCAACCAATTTTTTTTTTCTTTTCTTTTCTCTCTCTCAAGGGGGTAGGGTGGATTTCATTGCAGCACAGGTACTTCTCCCAGTGGTTAGTTTGTGAATGTTACAGTACACCATGCTACTCCACTCTGCCATTAAACATCTTGGTGGTGTTGCAGGGTTGTAGGGGCATAACTCTGCAGCATACATCTTTGAGGTTGTAGTGTGAAAAGAGACAAACCTGTCTTGTCTGCCCAGCCTAGCATTCAAGTCCAGGACCTCTCAGGGTGAGGTGAGTATACTAGCCACTACTCCAATTGTGAGTGGAGTTGTTTGTGGAGATGGGACAGTCAGACCAAGAATATCTTGTCACAAAATTCTACAGATAACTAAGCATGCTGCACACTTGAAAACCTTATATTTTAGAATCTATACATATCAGCTTCTAAGTGCAAAGTCAATTGGAAGCTTTAAGAGATGAAAGTAATGGTTAGGGTTGATAAGAGATGTATGTTTTATACAGGGACTGTCACTTGCATGCCTATGAGTACCAGTTTCTTGCCGCTTCCCTTATGCTCTTCTTATTTTTCATATTGATGGTTAGGACAGTCAGGACCAAGCAGAATCCACTCAAGCCTTGATGACCTTGGCTTAGTTGGTCAACGTGTTAGACTCGCTGACCTTGAGTTTCTTGTGAGGCTTCAGTTCCAAGAACAACCTCTTGTGGTGAATTTATTCTACTTTCATATCAGTTTCTCCAAAAGTGAATGTAGATGTGAATAGATTGAAACTTTCTATTTCTAGAAAATATGCATGTTGTGGAAATATTGTCAGAAGTGGAGTAACCTGCTACACTTCCATTGTATGTCATGTTTTCCATCATGGGTAAGCAGCTTCATTTCAATTACTGCACTATCGCCTATGATAAGTAAACATACAGAAACACATAGAAGTCAATTAACCTACACTTAATTCTATTCTATTGTGATTTATGTTTTCCACCAGTCTTGAGTCTCATGATCTTGGACTCAGTGTTGTCAGGTTTTGTTAGGAGAATGGTAGCTGACCAGAAGACTTGAGATTGATGAAAAGGCTGAAGACCGTGACAAAGCTTGTGCCATACTGAGTCTCTTGACTCTACCACTCAAAACACGTAATACCACTCAAAGCACGTAATACATAGGACCTGACTCATGAGTTTATTTGTATTTTAAATATTATTTGTATTATTTTCCAATATTTCACTTTGGAAGTCTGGAAAAAGTTGTAGCATCCTGCTGTATTACATAGCATAGTCTTGTGCCAAGTCTGAGAGATTACTGTACTGTTATTCCAGATTTCATTGCAGTCATGTTTATCTGCCAACATTCAAGACAGCACAAAGAATGTGAACCAGTGGAAGTATCACATTCTCCTTTTGGAGCAATGTGGAAACACTGTAAAATTTAGCCATCAACAGGTAATCACCATGGTCTTGTGCATTTTGATTGACCTTGACTGTCATGTCACCACAGGTGCACTATAGAAGCCTTCAAGGTGTCACATGTCCCACATGTCCATGTTGTACCACAAAATTATTCATGAGTGTATATAATTTGTGTAGGATTCATTAATGATGGATGGGTTGATTTTCCTTACAGCAGATGGATGGCTCACACAAAATATATTATGTTAGTGTTTATTTATTTATTTATTTATATTTTTTTCAATTAATTAATTAATTAATTAATTATTTATTTATTAATTATATTTTTTCTTTTCTAATGCCTTCATAATTTTAAACACTGAGAAATCAGTGTTGAACATTAAGAGCAATATTTCTTTTGGCCAAATGCATAGAAATACCACTAAGGAGCAGTTGCTATTATTAAGCTTGTGAGAGAACAGAGCAGCAGATGGAAATAGAACTTGTGACGGAACACTCGGTTACAGTTGTCTTAGGTATTGATATTACCAGGTTCAGTGAATAACAGTTAATATATACACTAATGAACTTAAGTATTAATCTCAAAAAGACCAAGAACTTGGGTCATCATTATTGGGAGTACTTGTCTGATGATGTGTTTGTCTACATAATTTTAATGGAATATGACATTTTGGTTTGATGAATTAATTTATCAATGTAAAAACCTCATACTTTTAATATTTTCTCTATACCTATAGTGAAGAAATATCAGAAATGCCTTGTGACAAGAACCTCCTGCGGTATTTTCATGAGAAAGCACTTTCATGAAATGCAGAAACTGAAAAGTCTCCATTTGCATAAAGTGATGTGCCAGTCAGGTGATGCAGCAGTAGTGCTTCAGATCATAAAAGTTTTTCAGTGCTGACAGTAACGTTTCATGTGATGGTGTCTGTAACTGATGCAATAGCAGCACTTCAAGTGCCGCTAATAAGGTGTCTACCAGTCGCAACTACATGTTATGTTTGCTCATATAAAAAGACTTTCATTTTCTGTAAATTATATCATGATAAATTACAAAGATTTTGAACTTTCTACACTGGCTGTGAAAATGACAATGTTGCCCAGTGTATGGTGTCTTCTGTGTGGGCAGTACACGGTGTGGGAGTATGAGATCCTGGCTGACATTTGTGCTGTCCAGTGTACAAGACTTCTATATGCCTTGCATCTCTCTTTAGCTTCTCCTTATGACACTTTTTGGAGTATTTCCTCAGTTCAGCAACGGTTTACCTTTTCACTCAAGTGGTGTTCAACACCTGCATTGTGGACACCTCTTTCCTTATTTTTTACTCAGCATGGGTTTTATAGATTGATTGCTTTTGTTACAAGTATTCATAATACAATAAAATGCAGTAGTTTTGAAAGTAAGGCAGTCATGCCCTTTTTGGAGCATGATGGCAACATTGTGGAAATCGATCTGAAGGCTGGATAAAGTGGCTGTGAGACCCTTTCAGGCACAGAGGTCTGGCAGGGTGCTCTCTATAAGCATGTTACCAGTCAGTTGAAGGTAATCACCAAGACCTGAAAAATAGTTTTGCTTAGCCTTGACAGTAAAATGGCAATACAATAGTATGTCTGGAGTAGTTAGTTATTATGTTGTATCGCACCAGCATTAATTTCACTGACGCACCTTGGATCATGAAGTTTACTGAAGTCAGGTCTAGAGGAACCAACTCGTCTAACAAGCCAATTGGTTTTGTTATCTTTTATCATAACATGTGAGTTGAAAGTTTCTGCAAGTTTTCTAATATTTATATATATATATGTATTTCTGTAATATCCTTGTTTCCCATTCATACACGTTTATATTACAAGGTTAATCTTAAAGAAATTCTAATTCAGATTTGCACTTTATTCACCATTGTTACAGTAACAAGAGCCAGCACTGGCTCTTGGTGATGCAGTGGAATTTTGTGATTGTAGGAATTATAGTGTATATAAATGATCAGATGATAGAAAACATCCATGGTAATTACAGTTAGTTTTCATGGTAATTACAATTGTTAATTGTGCTTTTATTTTTACAGTTAATTGTGCTTTTATTATTGCAAATCTTTTACTCAAGACTTACAACCTGCCAGGAAATCTTGGGCTCAATGCAATGCTGTGACTCAGAGCCAGAACTGTTCCTGACATGTAGTATGTGCAGGGAAAGTTTGTATAGCACTGGGAAAATTCTTTACTGTGCTTGTGTCCCCTTAGTGAACCTCTGCAGTGCGGTGATAGTTATTTATTTATTATTATTTTTTTATTATTATTATTTATTTATTTATTTTTTTTTTTTTTTTTGTTCCTTTGGTCTAATTCTTGTAGTTGTTGAGAATCCTTTAGCTGAAATTCCAAAATCCAAGTTTTTTTTTTGAATGGTGACATGACACGTTACAAATGGAAAACTCCACAAAATGGTAGGAAGGTTACTTACACACACACACACACACACATCAGTGTGCCTGAAAATCCAAAGGTACAATGCTCAATTTACTGCAATTTACATTTTATTAAGAAGTGATAAATTGTCACATATGACAACCCACATAAAGGAACTGCCGCGTGTAAGCCTGGTGGCTTCTTGCAGCTTCCCTTATTTATCAGGTTCTTGTGTTCTTATGCCCTGAGGATTTTAATCAATGACAGTTTCAGGCACAGTGGTGGGAGATGTCTCTCCTGTACTCACCTGGCTGTTTCCCTCTTGCTGCAATCTTTTCATTTCATGGCTCACATTTATTTCTCTTCACATTTTAATAGGACCTGGCAAGCTTAATAAAGAAAGGAGTGTTGTGATGGCATTTGTTTGAGGGGCTCATTAATTGTGAGACTGGAAGGAAGACAAGAAGATCAGAGGTAGATGTCACATAGGTGACTAAGGCTGCACCAGTGCTGCTAACAGCTGTCACTCTGTCACTGATCACTTGACTGACTAGATGGGTCATTATATAGTAAGTGATCACTTGACTGCCTAGATGGGTCAGTCATCATGAAGAATTAACAAAATCTCTTCTGTCACTCTGTAATCCTATTGCATCAGAATTAATGTGATATAGTAAATTTATTATAATAGGTTTCATCCTATGCAGGGTGTTGCATTAGTTATGCCGCTTCAGGATAATTCATGAATTAAGAATTTTTATTTTTGTTTCAGTAAAAAGGTGCAGTTACCATTTGTCGCAAGGATGACATGGCTTCTACAAATCTGCAGCAGCCAATGCTACCTTGCTCAAATCAGCAGGTGATGCCAGCTAGCTCAAATCTTTATATCATCACAACCTATTTTCCAAATTATATCATAAATATATAAAAATGAATACACTACAACAATAACCCAGTCAAGAAATACAGAGATGCTGCTTAAAACATTTTATTCCTTGGTCAGGAGAAGGCACGGTGGCACCTGCCAAAATGATAATTACTCCCAGTGAGGTCTAAAGCACCGGATCAGGGTGTGCTGTGAACTTATCATTAAACCCAGCAGTGACTTCACTAAACGTTTCCCTTTGCGTCTCACAACACAAAGAGGGCAGTCACAGCCTGCCCTCTAAAGACAACTTTCTTCCTTCACAAAACTACAAGCACCTAATTACACACACTCACTTCACTCAAAATTCAAAATTATCATGGCGACTCCTAAACCAGCCTTGGAGTCCCCATCTAGGAAGAGGACCACAAATGTCCCCAGGTCAGACTGCTCTTCTTGCATCAACCCTAAGTGTCTTAACACCCCTCTCAACTTTTTCTCATTAACTTCTGCAACATTCATGGTCTTAGTTCTAATTTTCAATCTGTAGAACACCACCTTTCCTCTACTAAACCTTATCTTCTTTTCCTCACTGAAACACTGGTGTCTGAGACAACTGACTGTAGCTCCTTTTCTGTTCCCTCCTACTTTCTCTATCTTTTTTCTCGACCTAAACCTTCCAAACCTCGGTTTAACACAGACTGTTCTCATGATATACATGATAGAGAGGTTGCCCACAAAAGGTACCTAAGCCTTCCATCACCAGAATCTCATGCTTTTTTTTCTTTTTGCCCGGAAACATGTCGTCTGTTCTCCAACTAGCCAAAAACTCCTTCATTAATAGAAAGTGTCAAAATCTTTCAAGATCTAACTCCCTTCGTAACTTCTGGCACCTAGCGAAAAACATCTCCAATAACTTTGCTTCTTCTTTCCCTTCTTTATTTCAACCAGATGGCACCACTGCTATCACATCTATCTCTAAAGCTGAACTCTTTGCTCAAACCTTTGCTAAAAACCCTACCTTGGATGATTCAGGGTTTGTTCCTCCCTCTCCTCCACCCTCTGACTACTTCATGCTACCTATTAAAATTCTTCACAATGATGTTTTCCATGCCCTCACTGGCCTAAACCTTGTGGATCTGATGGGGTCCCTCCTATTGTTCTCCAAAACTGTGCCTCCGTACTTGCACCTTGCCTAGTCAAACTCTTTCAACTCTGTTTGTCAACATCTGCCTTTACTTTTTGCTGGAAGTTTGCCTACATTCAGCATGTTCCTAAAAAGGAACTACCATCCTATTGCTTTAATTTCCTGCCTATCTAAAGTTTTTGAATCTATTCTCAACAGGAAAATTCTTAAACATCTATCACATCACAACTTTCTGCCTGATCACCAGTATGGGTTCTGTAAAGCCCACTCTACTGGTGATCTGGCTTTCCTTACTGAGTCTTGGTTATTCTCTTTTAGAGATTTTGGCAAAACTTTTGCTGTTGCCTTAGACATAAGTTTTTTTTATAGAATCTGGTACAAAGCTTTGATTTCGAAACTACCCTCCTACAGCTTCTATCCCTCTCTCTGTAACTTCATGTCAAGTTTCCTTTCTGATTGTTTTATTGCTGCTGTGGTAGACAGTCACTATTCTCCTAAATCTATTAACAGTGGTGTTCCTCAGGGCTCTGTCCTGTCACCCACTCTCTTCCTATTATTCACCAATTATCTTCTAAACCAAACTTCTTGTCCTATTCACTCCGACATTGATAATACCACCTATCACTTTTCCACATCTTTTCATAGACATCCAACCCTTCAGGAAGTAAACAGTTGATGCAGGAAAGCTACAGGGTGCCTAACTTCTGATCTCTAAAATTTTTCATTGGAGGAGAGCAAACTTAGTATTTGTTCAATGCCTCAAAAACTCAATTCCTCTATCTATCAACTCGACACAACTTTCCAGATAACTATCTCCTCCTCTTCAGTGACACTCAACTGTCCCCCTCTTCTACACTGAACATCTTCGGTCTGTCATTTACTTATAATCTAAACTGGAAACTTCACATCTCATCTCTAGCTAAAACAGCTTCTATGAAGTTGGGTATTCTGAGATGCCTCCACCAATTTTTCTCATCCTTCCAGCTGCTAACTTTGTACAGGGGTCTTATCTGTCCATGTATGGAGTATGCTTCATGTGTCCGGGGTGTTCCACTCATACCATTCTTCTAGACAGGGTAGAATCAAAAGCTTTTCATCTCATCAGCTCCTCTTCTCTGACTGTCTTTAGCCTCTTTCTCATCATTGTAATGTTGCACCTCTTGTTATCTTCTACTGCTATTTTCATGCTAACTTCTCTTATGATCTTGCTAACTGCATGCCTCCCCTCCTCCTGTGGCCTCGCTGCACAAGACTTTCTTCTTTCTCTCATCCCTATTCTGTCCACCTCTCTAATGCAAGAGTTAACTAGAATTCTTATTCATTTGTCCCTTTCTCTGGTAAACTCTGGAACTCACTGCCTGCTTCTGTATTTCAACCTCCTTATGACTTGAACTCCTTCAAGAGAGAGGTTTCAAGACACTTATCCATCAACTTCTGAGTACCACTTTGGACCCTATTTGGGGACTGGCATCTCAGTGGGCCTTTTATTTTTTTTATTGGGTTTTTGTTGCCCTTGGCCGGTGTCCCTTCTACATGTAAAAAAGAAGTATCGATTTGGTGGATATTATGAACTCTGTTGTTGTTCCACAATACTTTTGCACACACTACATTATCAAAAACAATTAGATTACAGTTTACTTGTTATTATTCCACAATACTCTTGCACACACTACATTATAAAAAACAATTAGATTACAGTTTACTTGGTACTACCTCTATGACCACCACATAGCCCACAAGTAGAGGCAGGAAGGAGAAACAGCTGGTCTCTCAGTATCTTTGTTGTGTAAAAATCACCCTTTAGACATCACAATACTGTTGGCTGTATTTCTTGACTGGGCTAATACTGCAGTGCAATAGTTCATTTGTTTGTTTATGATAACTCAGTCTAGTTTATTTATGATAACTCAATCTGGTTAACGATAATGTTTAAGAGAACTAACTGGCATCAGTTGTTGCAGCTTTAGAGCAGCCAAGTTGTCTTTGCACTCATACTTCTTCACTACAAAACAAAAAGCATCTAGAACATTTTTCACCTAGAATAACAATTTTTTTATCCAGGAGTGGTACAACTTGTAGAACACCCTGTAAATGGATAATTGTACAAGGCAGGCAGGTCAAGGAGTACTGACTCTCACTTGAGCAATAGGTGCCCCCCAGGTCAAACAGGATTGTGGGATAGTATGTGTGGGTAGGTAGGGTGTATGAAAAATTTTTATCCCAAGGGTGAGCGGAAATTCTGAGTGTTTGCCTTGTGAAGGCTTTCAAATAATAATAGTGATGAAGGATGAATGGGCATTTCTAGCTAAGCACAAGTATTTACTATGAAAATGCCTTGTATACTTGTAAAATGCCATCTTTTTAATCCTAAAAGGGATTTTTCACTTACCTGTTTCTTCTCCTTAGCATTAAATGCTCCCCAATATTACCCAACTTGTCCTTCCCACATTTATGTTTAATTCTATTCAAAAACTGTGGTTGGTGCTGCTATGGGAACCCTGGTGACCCGTGTTTGGTACCTCTGCTGTTCCATGTATCCTCATTCCTTGTTGATGACCAGCATGAAGAGAGCAGGCTGGGAGAGTTTGCATAGAAGAAACAGGGAAGTGAAAAAAATCCCTTTTAGGATTAAAAAGATTATTTGTTTCACATAAGACCTGTTTCTTCTACTTAGCAGATTCCCACATTTAAGGAAGAGGGATCATGCCTTGGAAAGAAAATACAATGGTGAAAGTCCACATTATGAAGAATGAGCAACTTACTCACTTGTGTAGGAGATCCTAAAGGTGGTGAGTCAGTGGGGGAATGATAGTGCTACTTGGACCTCACACTGAATGTCTGTGGTGCACTGAGAATAGGGGAAAGTGTCAGTGAATCCTGGAGGGGCAACCAGAATGGAACCTTAAGATACAATGTCACCAGCTGCTACAATTGGGCCCAGAGCAAAGAAGTCCTCCTCCATTCTTTGGAAATCCTTCAGGTACTGATCAGCAAAGACTAAGGGTGTCTTCCAGCAAGCCGCATCCAAAATAGATGAAACCAATGAGCCCTTTTATAATTTCTTTAAGGAAGAAAGACATAGCAGCCTTAGAGAGAGGGGGTGACTGGTCCCTAACTGACAAGAAGAGTTGCCTGGGACGAACAGTGGAGAATGTCCTATGGCAGTAAAATTCATGTGCTTGAACAGGGCACAATAGGCATTCCTCATCTTCAGGGACAACCAAAGATGATAGGTTCTAAAGCCTGAACTCCCTCACAATGGGGTTCAAGGTTGTCTCCATTTTAGCAACAAATTCAGGCAAGTATGCCAGGACCAGATCATCACCCTGATGTGCTACCTAATAGGACAGGGCTTGTAGTTCACCAACCCTCCTTGCCATTGTCAGCACCACAAGAAAGACAGTTTTCTTTGTTAAGTCCTTGAGAGAAGTATAACTTAGGAGCTCAAAGGGAGATAATGTTACAACCTTCAGGAATATATCTACATTCCAAGAAGGGATCCTGTTTATTGATTTGGGGACTTGTCTTGTGCAGGACTTAATGATGTCACGAAAAACAGATCTGTCTCCTGACAGATTTAATCCTTTATAAGAGAAGACACTATTCAGCATGGCCTTATAATTCCTGATGGCTGACACTGACAAGGCACACTATTGGTGCAAGTACAAGAAGTCAGTAAACTTCTGACTGGATGGGCTGGACACCATATGGCCATGTACCCTGCACCACTGATGATACTGATTCCACTTGTACTGATAGTTCATAGGAGTGGAACGGCATTAGCTCCCGCCAGGAACTGTGCAACTCTCCCTGAACAGCACCGGTGATGGAGGAGTCAGTTGACAGTCTCCATGTGATTAGTGGAAGTGCATGGAGAGCGTGATGGAAATATGGACATGTGGTTGGTGCAGCAGGTCTGGTTGAGGAGGAAGGCATTGAGGAGTGTCCATTGTTGCTTGTATTAGGTCTGGGAACCATTCCCACCATTCCTTGGGTAAGAACCATTCTCACCATTCCTTGGTGATCACAAAGAAGTGACTGAAAAATCCTGGTATTGGGGGAGCATCCTCCATCACCCATTTGTCTAATTTAATATGCTTTAATATGACTGACTTCTTCCTCTCATCTCACATCTTACAGAATAGCACTAACATTGCATCCCTGTCAAGTGTTTTGTCTTTCCTTCCATGTCTCCTTCCTGCATAGAAGAGCCAAGATATTTCAGCTTTCATTGCTTTTCTTTTCAGTCATGTTTATGTCAGGTCTTGAAAACTATATTGATATTCAGCATAGTGTCACTTTTCTATGCCTCTAGACTGCTGAGCCTTATTTTTATAATAAATAATAATAATGTTTTCACAAATGGGATAGTTTATTTACCAGCTTTAAATATTTCAGTGATAGTAGTATCCATTTATTTTTTTCTTTATAAAATAATGTAATATTTTTCTTAAGTTCAAAAAGAAAATTTTTATGGTTGCTTTTAGGGAAAGATAATTGCTTACAAGTTATTTATTTTCAAAGTTCATTGAAATACATAGATTGCTAATTCCTAGTCACTCCCTCCACCCTTCTGTCCATGCATCAAAATATAGTTACCATTAGTCAAACCTAATATTGTCTTGTATTATATTTATATGATCGCAAATTTTCATATAAAAAAACATCAATATATATATATATATATATATATATATATATATATATATATATATATATATATATATATATATATATATATATATATATATATATATATATATATATATATATATATATATATATATATATATATTTATTTATTTGAATTTTTTCATTATAGTTAGTCCTGCAAAGTTGGTTGATGAAAGAAAATGCATCCACAATTTTAGGAATAACTTTCCTTTTTCTCCTAGCTCACAGTTGCAGACACCTAACACAGATTACCAAGCACTACTGCAATCATTGAGGGAAACATTAGGTGGTACCTAACCCTTAGTGCGGCAGGGTCTCCTCAGCAGCACCAGCACACTGTGTACGTACGTGCACTGGATACTTTAACGGACAGGTTCTAAGCCGAACTGTCAGCTAGTAGCCATTAGGAACCGAAGTGGTTTACATTCATACCCAGAAAGAAAACTTTACAAGAAAAAAGTGAAATCTTTAGATAGGTTTATCTCTTCCCCTTCCTCCCAAACCAAAACCCCATACACCACTTCACGACAAACACGGTTCTCGATTCAAACATAACGGCAAAATTTCACCAAATAAGTCATAAAATAACCATGGCTATAAGTTCCTCGACTGACAAAAACAAAACTTCACCTGTAAGAGGCTCTAGTCCAGCCGTACTTAACGTATTGCCCTCAAGCTCTCTCACTAACTGCAAAAACTAATGTATTAAAATTACAAGTCATCCAAAATAAGGCACTTCGCCTTGCAATGTGTGGAAAGTGGTACGGCCCATATTCTTCAAGACTTCCAGATAATTGCACGAAAATACAGATTACTACCAATCGATGAGACATTGCCGAGAGAGAGAGAGAGAGAGAGAGAGAGAGAGAGAGTCGTTACTAATAACATAAAACTTTTAACTCTTACGTACTGAGTTTTCTTTCTTATGTTAAAAGATTAGGTAAGTATATGGATGGGGATGATTTATGGAAATAGTAAGTAATAGTGGTAAGTTTCCTGCAGAGACTGTCATACGTAGGCCTAATGGTTTCTTTTATTCTGGCTTAGAGACAAAGGTTGACTAAGGCTGGCTAAACTTGAAGACAACTTAGTTACAAAATGAAGTGGTCACGGGTAAGGTAATGAATGTCATGCATTGCTGGGCAAGAAGAGCAATGGGAGGACAAAGATGAAAGAAGGCACGGCAGACCGATTACAGGTCAGAGAGTTGAAGTAATAGGTTTTGATGTGGTGGTCATGAATAGATGGGTTGCTGGCAGATGAGGAAAAAGGAAACATAAATGTTGATGATGATGGTGAGGAGGAGATGAGTGACAACAGGTGCTCATAAAAGAAAGGCAGTTCAAATTTTTGTGACTAGGGTATTGACACAGGTGACATGACAACTTACAAATGAGTTACATGCCTTGAAAACCATTCATGTGTAAAAAAAAAAATAAAAAAAAAAAAAATAAAAAATAAATAAAAAATGATAATTATAATACTGTAATAATAATAATAATAATAATGCAAGTAAAAATCTAAAGATTTTAAGATACTAGACAAATTTATGAATGAGGATGATAGGTGGAAATGGTAGTTATATTTCATACTGGGACTTGCATGTAGGCCTGATGGCTTCTTGCAGCTTGCCTCATTTTCTTATGTTCTATCTCTTCCTTCCTCTTGCCCATCTGTCAGATAATACAGGCATGAACATTAGTTAAGTTAAATGCCACACTAACTTCCACTGTTTAATGATTTCACTTAGTCTCAGATCTCCATAGAATCAGTTGTCAAGTTTTGCAAGAAGACTTTCTGCAGTTCATGGGACTTAAGACTGAGCAAAGATACAAAACATATTAGGGGTGAATGTAGTTTGTTATCTGACTGTTGACCAGGAACTGAACTCATCTGGCCAACTTTTATTTTCCAGCTCTCATCTCTTCATCACATGACCCAAAATTTCATCTGCGTATGTCTAACCTTGATAATTAATTCCCCTGTTTTTGTTATTTCCATACTGTTCATTCATTTATTTATTTTCCTCAACAGTCTTTGGCAGCACCTTATTTCAACCTTTTTCACTATTTTAACCTATTAACTATATTAACCTATTTCACCAGCTCTGATAGGGGTCAGTTTGGATTACTGTTTGCGGCCTTGTGACCTCGTCATTACAACTATTACTTGTTCTTGTCAAGATGCCCAAACGAAAGTGTAAATTCACTGCAGAGATGCAGAACAAACTCCCGTGCTTCAAAAAAATAATTTACATGTTTTCCAGTATCGTATCAGGACCATAATCAGGTGTTAGTGAAGGTGTCTGGAATTTTGATAGTTCATATATGGCAACCCTACGTTTAGATGATGTGGTTTTCGTAGCGAGGGGAAAAATCTGCCATTATAAATGAAGCTAAAAGAAAAAGAAAAATCTGGTCATTCTACGGGGGCATTTTGCAGGAATTATACAAGTTATACCTTATTAATGTCTGAAATCAATATGTATGTTGATGTCAAGGTAAGAAACGAAAAAGCAAAGATGAAAGGGCAAAATTTTTTTATTAAGGTGTCAAAAGATACAACTCGATGAGAGCAAAAAAAAAAAAAAAAAAAGGGAGGCTAACCGTGACTTTCAGAATACTTACAACACATGAAACGAAAGTTGTGTAAGAAAGAAAGAAACAAGAGAAAAAAAATATACAGTGCACTTATGATTATACAACAGACGTACATTAGACACTGATGGCAAGATAAGTGTCACTTTCTTACTGTTAGTGATAGAATCAAGTCAGGTCAGGTTATACCCATGTTAATCTGGAAAAAGTTGAAATATGTTAGATTTTAATTCAGGTTTGGTACATTTTTATTTATTTATTTATTTATTTTATTTTTTTTATCTCGCTGCTGAGGCGCCAAATTCAGTCACACGTTCTTTTAATCAATCATTTAGTTTCTCTCCACTACGACCACCAACACCACCGTAACAATTTTTTTTTTCCTGTCACCAGTACCAGCACCATCATTAAACTTATATAGTCCCGCGATTACCACATGGAAAGACTGGTTTATGCTCTCTCTCTCTCTCTCTCTCTCTCTCTCTCTCTCTGCTTTGTATTTTTTTCCTGTAATAAGATAAGGAAACGGTGTCAAGGAAAGTATAACAGTTTATAATAACCACAAATATTAGGTCAAAATTATACACGAGATAGTTTAATTTCCGTTCATAGTTTGCTGTCGAGGAAATTAAATGAAGTAAAATGTGAAGATTAAGATGCAAAATAAACTGATGAGAGAGAGAGAGAGAGAGAGAGAGAGAGAGAGAGAGAGAGAGAGAGAGAGAGGCGAACTAGCTAATTAGCACCAATATCAATGTCACACAAATTACATCACTACCTTCCCATTTTACGGTCAAGAATAACGAAACAAACTAAAGCCAAATAAAGAGGATTAGTGAAGGATTAGTAAAGCTTTCTTTGTAAAAAAAAGTACTAGTTTCCACAGCGCAGATATTACGTCACTTGGCGGGGCACGGTCACCAACAGGCAGGAGTGGTCACAGTACCCGGCGTGAGTTGACGAGTGTGGGCGTACGTAAGTGTCTGTGTGTTATTCTGATCGCCTGTAATCTCGCCTCCTCGCTCTTCCTAAATGGATTACAAGGGACGGACGCGAACTGGAGGGAGTAAAAAGGTATGGAATTGTTCGTAGTGTTTAGAAGTATGATAATTTACAGTGCCCGCATTCTGAAACATCTCTGCGCCCTATCTCAAGTATCTCTAAAAGGTCTAGTCTAGTTGAAGTGATACGGGATTTTAAGGGTATTTTTTTATGGTTCTAGTGATTAGTTAGCAAGACCTCTGCGTTAATTAAAGGAGAAACGATCTTGTGAACTCTGCTAATCATCTCCGTGGCTTTGAAAAATGGTCGTGGTGAGAGAGCGAAGCGTTTTGGAATACGAGGCTAGGGTATTAGTGTTAGAAAGATGTCGAATTTCTTCACACACTCAGGTGCTATAACAGCCACATTAGACACGCCCTCTATTATTTTATTTATTTATTTTTATTTTTTTACTGCAAGGTCACCGAGCCTTCTACATGACTTGAGTTTCTTGCTAGTATGTAACGTCGACGTGATATATCCAGATTAACAGAAAGAACTAACTCGCTTGACGTACTTGGTAAATTACTAGATTAGCAGCGCATCTCTATTTCCTATTTTTTTCGGCTTCTAACCCTTACAATGTTGGGGACCTGGTGGGAAAGCGGATGTTTTAGGTGGGGAGGGCGAAAATAAGCCTAAATACCGCCTTTTACCACCATAACCAAGTAGGGAGCTGCCTGCTGCTGGTGTTAATGACGACCGCCATGTTCGTTCCCGTAGGTATCATTGGCAAGACCGAAAACATGGCGGCCGTCATAACACCAGCAGCAGACAGCTCCCTACTTGTTTTTGGTGGTAAGAGGCGGTATTTGGGGTTATTTTAGCCCTCCCCACACAAAAACCCCGCTTTCCCACCAGGTCCCCAACATTGTAGGGGTTAGAAGCCGAAAAAAAAAAAAAAAATAGGAAATAGATCCGCGCTACTAATTTCTTAATCTACCACGTACTTATCAATCAGCACTATCTTTCTTTTTTCATCCTCCTCTCTAAGTTTGCAGTTCTTACTTCACAAACTAATCTAAGGAGTCAGGCTTAGTGAAATGTTTCTCCAGTAAGTTCCTTAACTATTGGTACGGCTTGTTACAATTTGGTGTTCTTGGCAGTGTGTAGTGTAGGCATCGTTATGTAATCATGCCTAACCCAACCCAGACCATTCAAATGCCTCCTCCCCCTCCAAAAAAAAAAAAAAAAGTGTACATAACGTGCGGTCCAATCGATTTCTTTTTCCCCACTAACTACCTCAAGTGCTGTTACGGCTGTTACTTAGTGAGATTGTGTGTCGCTATATAGCCAAATCTAACCTATCCTAAAAGACTGAAAAAGGAAAATACTATGATAAATTTTGCAGTTACCTTTTGTATTTCCTTGGTGTTATTTATTAAGGGATCCAATTTTATTTATTTTTACTTAATATTTTTACTGAACGACCCACGTACAAAGTAACAACCTCTTCGACGCTCACCAATTCCAGGAAGTTCCAAAAGCAAACACTTCTTGCAAACAGTACGTACTTTATTGACAAACATACTCAGTACACATCAAATGAACCAGAACGAACTGGGGCGAACAAACGAAACATTGAATTAGGCCGACAACAAATACATTTAAGTAGAGCACATCACTCTCGGGGTTGTCCCTCTATGGAGTGCCGCTGGGCCAGGTGCTGGTGGCCCGTGCATTACACCTTCCCAACAGAGCAACAGTTTGAATTCTGAAACGCTTTGTTTTCTCACCACGACTATTTAAAAGGACACAGTGGTGATTAGGCGGGTTTTAACGAGTGTTTTTTTCTTTTAATAATGTAGAAATCTTGTTGATCTCTCACTAGAACGATAAAAACACCCTTTAAAACCCGCGTAATTACTAGAGCCTTTTGGAAATAGTCGGTGTGCGGCGTGGAAGCGTTTCAGAATTATATGGTCCTTCAAATATGGTTCTCGCTTGCAAAGACCGTGTGAGTAGGAGCTGCCACACCCCTGCTAGTATTCCCCTTCATTCCCATTAGTTCCTCTCGTAGTGGATGGGAAGGCTGTCATATCTTAACCCCAGCAGGAAGCGTTGTCTCGTGTCCCGCGATGCTATCTATGGGGTGAAGGGGCGGTGGGGAGTATTGCGGCCGTGAGCGAAGCCAGCACGGTAGTCAGCACGGCGACCAGCAGGGTGACGCTGTTTGCCGAGACACTGGTTGCGCGTTGAATGGCCGCCGGGTATTCGTCTGGGAAACAATACTTGGTTAAGTTCATTATGTTGAGGGGTGTATGGGCAGGGGGACACAGTAAGGAGGGGTTATATAGGTGTACGAGGCTTTGATTGGGAGAAACACGGGGTTGAGAGGCTATGGTGGGAGGAAAGCGTGGTTTATATAGAGGGAGAAAGCTGTGGTGGTGAGGAACGCGGGGTTATATAGAAGTGGGAGGCTGTGGTGGGGAGAAACACGTTAGGACATGACAGTCAAGGAAGAAGAGAAGGAAAGTATTTACAGAGGTTGCTCTCTCTCTCTCTCTGTGTATGTGTGATAGTAATGCAGTACAAAAAAAAAAAAGTCTCTCTCTCTCTCTCTCTCTCTCTCTCTCTCTCTCTCTCTCTCTCTCTCTCTCTCTCTCTCTCTCTCTCTCTCTCTCTCTCTCTCTCTCTCTCTCTCTCTCTCTCTCTCTCTTTTGTGGCGAACTTCAAAGTAGTCCTTCATTAGATTCTACAGCGCCAATTATCAGTCCTTCTGCTAGAGCTTCCTGATGCATTACGTGCTAGCCTGCCTCGGGAACTTAACATGTGAAGCACCCCCGCAGTTCCATACGTACAGTGATTGCCGTTCCACGCGCCCACCATATAATATGTTTGCGTCCCTGAAAGTGGTGATCTCAATAGCCAGCATGACTATTACTGTTACTGCTACTGTTGCTGCTGCTGCTGCTGCTGCTGCTGCTGCTGCTGCTGCTGCTGCTACTACTACTACTACTACTACTACTACTACTACTACTACTACTACTACTACTACTACTACTACTAGTAGTAGTAGTGGTAGTTGTTAGTGCTAGGACATTAAGGTGTTTTAAGAGAAGATTAAACGGATTTATGGATGGGGATGATAGGTGGAAATAGGTAGGTATGTTCCATACAGGGACTGCCACGTGTAAGCCTACTACTACTACTACTACTACTAATACTACTACTACTGCTGCTGCTGCTGTTGCTGCTGCTGTTGCTGCTGCTGCTGCTGCTGCTACTACTACTACTGCTACTACTATTACTACTACTACTACTACTACTACTACTACTACTACTACTACTACTACTACTACCACCACTATCACCACCACCATCACCATCATCACCAGCACAACCAAACAGCCGCCAGAGGGCCGCGGGACCCACCGGGCACCACGTGGATGGTCACACTGGCGGCGGCGAGGTTGGTCACGTTGCAATAGTAGATGCCGGAGTCCCGACGCCCCGCCTGAGTCACGCGCAGCCATGAGCGAGCCACAGACCCGCGCAGCTCCGTCTTGAGGCTGCGGAGAGAGAGACGTGGGATGTAGATGAAGTGTGAGGTAAAGGGAGACATGAAAGGATAGATATTCCAATAACACACGTGTGCAGATGGGATGAGAGACCAAAATAACATGTGGAAGTGACTTTGTGGAGAGGCTGTAGAGGAGGAAGACAGATCGTGTATACTGGAACATACATATAGAGAGAACATAAAGATAACAGTTGATATCTGAAGAAACACGTCTATGGAAGGTATAAGAGAGCGGGATAAGACGCGGAAGGGAAATTGGCTTTGTGGAGAGGCTATGGAGAGGGAAGATACGTCGTGAACATTGAAATGACACACGTAGGGAGGATGCGAAGAGGTAGAAGATGTGGTTATTGGAAAAGATGCATGTAGGGAGGGCAAAGCAAGTTACGTGATTGTGTGGAGAGGCTGTGGAGAGGGAAGACAGGTCGTGGATATTGGAATGGACACATGTAGGAAGGATGTGAAGAGGGAAGAGTGGATATATGAATGGGCATGTGTAGGGAGGGAATACGTAAGAGTTTGGAACAAGACGTGAAAGTTAAAATTGACTGTAGGGAGGCTGAGAGGGAAGACAGGCCGTGGATATTGCAATGGACACGTGTAGGGAGGATGTGAAAAGGTAAAAGACGTGTATATTTCCTCTTCCCTATGACTTGAAATGTTTCAGGAGAGGAGAGTCATGACACCTCGGGAACTTAATTGGTTGATTTTTTTTATTATTATTTATTTATTTATTTTTTATATCCTCCTGTTATAAGTTTATTTGGGACGGCATATTGAGCTGGTATGTTCTTCTATCGTTCTCTCTTATACCATTGGTCAGACTCATTAACGCGTGAAAAAAGAAAAGAAAAATAGAATAAAGTTATCAGGTTTCTCAGGATATTATGTTCTTTGTCTCATTGCGGGAAAAAAAAAAGAAACGTACCATATTAGCAAACACTACGAAAAAAAAAAAACGCACTTTGTTAACACAATAAAGGAAAAAAAAAGTATATAGAAACACTAAGGAAAAGAAACTATTAACACAGGAAAAAAAGTATATAAACAAATACTTTACCCAAAAAAAGTAACGATAAAAAAAACACACTTCATTAACGCACATTAAAAAAAAAGGCATGAAAATACACAAATCCGATCTCTCTCTCTCTCTCTCTCTCTCTCTCTCTCTCTCTCTCTCTCTCTCTCTCTCTCTCTCTCTCTCTCTCACTGTTGAAATTTATAGCGCGGAAGTTGGCGAGCTGACATTTCGCTGTCACACTAATTTTTACTGAAAACTTGCAACGGCGCAGCGAGACGTCCTTCCGGGGGTGACGGCGGCCCTTCACGCTGGATCACGCTGAAATAACACTGGAAACTCAGTGTATTTCAATCTTTTAATTTTTCCTCCCTTTTTCCATCAGTGCTGCATCTCCGGTCGTCAGTGTGAAAAAGGGATGAAAATCTGTCATTAATTACACGCGTTTATGAATGTTTCAGGAAAAAATCACTGTAGGTTACGTTGCAATAACACTGGAAACTCGATGTATTTAAGTTCTTTACAATATTTTCTCGGTTCTCCTCTCAATGCTGTATCAAGTCGTCAGTGCGAAATGAGAATAATCTGTTACTGATTGTGGAAATATTACGAGATTATAAGAATTCCTATGCATTTATTTTAGTTCATGCTATTTTCCTAATTTTTTTCTACCGCTTCCCTGCCAACACGGTCTCGTAGGGCGTCAGTGTGTGAGAGAGGAATCTGCCTTTAACTTTGGACGTGGTATACGAGTGTTAAAATATTCCACTGGTGTATGAATGTTGAAATATTCCAGTAAATTCACTGTGGATCAAGTTCAAATAACATTAGAAACTCCGTGTATTTTAGTTTTCATAATTTTTTTTCTCGTCATTATTGTCTCGTTGGTCGACAGCGTTTGAAAATGGTATCTAGATTTCATAAATATTCCATTAATTGTAGATCACACAAAATAACACTAGATACTTGATATATTTCAGTCTTTTTATTGTTTCTCTCTTTTCCCCTCCTAATACTGTATCTCCTGTTGGCAGTGTGAAAAAAAAGAAAAAAAATGGTATGAAAAAAAATGGTAATCTATCATTGAACTGTGGAAATGGTACGAGTTTACAAGTTTCACGCTGAAATGTCACAAGGAACTCAATGGATTTAATTTTTTTTTCTTCGTTTTTGCTCCTTTTTTTACTCTCCCAGTCGTCTCGTGCGGCGTCATTGTGAAGGAAGGGGAATCCGTCTTTAACTGTGGAAATAGAGTGAGTGTTTTAGTATTCCACTAGATTTATGATGGCACAAGAAAGTAGATAATATTAATTTTTTGTTGTGTTTCTACGTGATTGAATGACGCGTCCTGTTGCCCCAGAGAGAGTTGCTGGCGCTGTGTGTGTGTGTGTGTGTGTGTGTGTGTGTGTGTGTGTGTGTGTGTGTGTGTGTGTTATCTCGGCCTATCTATCTGTTTATCAATCTGTTCAAGTATCTATATATCTACCCATCTGTGTGTGTGTGTGTGTGTGTGTGTGTGTTTGTACCTGTCTATCTGTCTTTCCTTGTTTGTCAGTCTCTCCCTTTCTGTCTGTCTTTGTCTGCCTGTCTGTTTGTGTATGTATGTCTTTCTGTTTGTCTATCGATCGGTCTGTATATCTGCTGGTCTATCTGTCGAGCTACTTATCTGTATCTCAAGAATAACGAAACAACACAAGTGGAAGGGAAACGATTAGTTAAGGTCTATCTACCTGTCTACATAACTACATATCTACCTATCTGTCAATATATCTATCGCTAAGCGGGGCTGTGGGCGCTGGGTGGTCGCATAAGCCTTGCCATGCAGCACCAGTGACTAGACCGTTGTCAAGTAAGGTGTCTGCTAGTTTACGGCTCAATGACTTGCGGGTTTCTTAATATGTTACTGTTAACTTCATTATTGCTGGATACCTGGTTTGTATTATTTGTCAGATGTTTAGTTTTCATGATGTTATTTAATTGGATACCTGGTTATTATTATTATTATTTGTCAGATACCCGTTTTTTTTTTTTTTAGTATGTGGTGTTAGATATCCGTTTTCTATTATTGCGTGATTTGTTAGATATCAATTTCTGTTACGTTTTCTTTAATGCTCGGGGTCTTACTGTGTCATTTCTTAAATATGCCTGGTTGAAAAGAATGTTAGATACCAGATTTTACAGATACAGATCATTTGGTATTTATTCCGGTATATATTTGAACTTATCTGCTAATGTATTGCTTTATTGTCGCTATTTCAGACTGCGTATACTTATTTGGGTCTTTGTGATATTTTTTGTTATAGTTTATTTCTTTATAATTTTTAATCGTTCTCAATCATCTATAATTGGACTTAATTCATTATAAATCCTCCAAATCCTCTAGATGATGCTTTAAATACTTGCTAATGGGACTTATTTATTTTTATTATTCCACTTAATCCTTTATGATCGCTCTTAATCCTTTATAATAGCTTTTAATGCTCTACGATACCTCTCAATCATTTATCATCGTTCTTAATTCTATATAGTTGCTCTTAATCCTTTGTGATCGTTTTTAATCCTTTATAGTCGCTCTTAATCCTTTCTAGTTGCTCTTAATCCTTTATGATCGTTCTTAATCCTTTTTTAGTCGCTCTTAATTCTTTATGATCGTTCTTAATCCTTTTTTAGTCGCTCTTAATCCTTTATAGTCGCTCTTAATCCTTACAGTTACGATCAATACTCAAAAAATCATCTGAAGTCTTTATAATTGCAGTTTAATCACTCTTAATTCTCTAATTTTGTATCTAATCTTATACAGCTGGTCTTAATCTTTTATACCTGCACTTAGTACTTTCTGATAGCTCTTGATCCTTTATAATTGCTTTTGATTCTTTATAATCGTTCTCAGACTTCTCTAAAAACCTTTATTCTTTTAATATAATCGCTCTTATTCCTTTAGGATCACTGTCTTCTGGAGTTTCGCTTAATAATCGATTTTAATCCTTTATAATTGCTGTCAGTCCTATTATAATCGCACTTAATCCTTTAATATATCATTTAATCACTTTCATTTACTATATAATCTGTCCTTCACTCTATAACTTGGTCATTGTGTTCTGTATGGTTGTATTTAAAAATTCATAATCCCTCTTTCACTAAATCTGGTCAATGTGTCTTTTATAATCAAATCTAATCCGCTGTAGTCACTTCATTTTAATATTGTACTTAATCCTTTACAATCGCTATTTCATCCAAAATTTACTCATATCTTTTACATCCGCACTTAATCCTTTGTAATCGTACCCTCCATCTATTTCCAATTTAGTCCTTAATCATTCAGCTGGTCCTTTGTATATCGTGCTTAATCCTTTACAATCGTTCTGTCCAAATTTACTTAATCCCTTATAGTTTGTTTCCTCGTGTATTTTGTTCTTTAAAATCCCTCTTCTCGTGTAAATTTATTTCAAAACCGTTCTTCTTGTTTGAATTTACCTAATCCTTTAAAATTCATCTCTCTAAATCCACTTACCTAATCCTTTATAATCAATCTTCTCGTTTAAATCCATCCCCTCAATCCATCAATTTCTCCCCAATCCCATATATTGGCACTGAATCCTCAGCCATCAGCAGCCAAGCCTAAATTCATGTATTCCTCCACCACACCAGGCTGGCTCGTGTCTCGGCGTGGCGGCGTATTAATCCCTTGTTGTTTGCACGCTTGTAACTCACTGCTTCCTCACAACAGCAAGTCAAACACGGGTCTGGGGAAGCGTGAGGCGCAGCACTGAGGCATTCACAACATTCACAGCCACAGCTCCCCGCCACATCGATGCTCCCTGCCTGCTAAACGCTCCCCTCAATGCTGTTTACAGGGTATTGCTTTGTTTTTTTCGGATAGATAAATACAGGCTAATCGCGTTTTAGGCACAAAGAGGCTCGGATGGAAAGCAAACAGCGACTGATCTGTTGGTCTTTGCAGCGCTGTTTGTTTTTGGGAAGGCTGGAATCATGAATTTGGGAATGCTGCTTGATTTACGAGTGAAAGAAAAGTTAGAAGTTAGAAATATTTCGAATTTAAAGTTTTGTTATAGATTTTAGATTTTTGGGGGTTTAGAATCTGCATGTACTTTGAAGTGTTTCTTATTGAGAGCTTTGGACTTAAAATTTTAGAACTTTGAGGATTAGAAACTATAACCTACTATATAGAACTTAATGGTTTTAGGAATGAAATCTTTTAACTCCTATAACTTAGAATCTAGAAAGAACTTTAGAATTTACACCTTAGAATTCAGAAAAAAAACTTTAGAATTCATAACATAGCTAATAGAACTTAAAACCTATCCAAAACACACAATCTACATAGAACCTGGAATTTAAGGCTCGAAACAAAAAAAAAAAAAATAAATAAATAAATAAAAATAAATAAATAAAATAAATAAATATACTTGAATCACGAATTTAGGGAGTTACGAGTAAAATAATAAGCAACATTCTGACTTGAATTTACCAGGCTCGTGGCGGAAGCTGAGAGAAGGGGAAGGGAAGGGAAGGGGGGAAGGGAAGGGAAGGGGGAAGGGAAGGAGTAAAGGGAGTGCAGGAAGGCAAATGGTGAAGGAAGAGGATTAAGAGTAGAAAGAGAAGAATATGAAAGAAGAAAAGGAATAGGAAGAAGGCAAGAAGGGTATGAGGGAAAGGGAGGAGTGGGAGGAAGAGAGGGAGAGAACAGGAAGGAGAAGACATTAAGGAAAGAAAGGCGAAGAAGTAGAAAGAGAACAGAAAGGCATGAAGGCAGAAGGAGGAGGAAGAGGAAGAGGAGGGTATGAGTGAAGGGAAGGAGTAGAAAGGAGGGAAAAGAACATGAGGGAAGGAAGGGAATGGGAGGAGGAAGAGGATATGAGGGAAAGGAGTAGAAAGATGAATAGGAGAGCATGAAGGAAGAGAAGTAGTAATAGTAGGAAGAAGAAGAGGATATAAGAGAAAGAAAGAAATGAAAGGAAGAGGATGACAGGAAAGGGGTAGGAAGAAGAATAAGAATACATGAAATAAGTGAACGAATGGAGGAAGTAGAGAGAGCAGGAAAACAGAAAGGAGGAAAGAAGATTAGGAACAAGGATAGTTACCATAAAGGAAGGAAAATCAAACCGCTACCTGTGTTTTTTATTGTTTTCATTTCTTCGTCTACTTTTTTTTTTCTACAAACTTTTTCCCTCCACTGGGCTATTCTTGTTCGTTAGGAGGAGGAGGGGGAGGAGGAGGAGGACAAGGACGACAGGGTTTGCTCCACTTCTCGCTAAGCACATCCCTCTCTCAGCTGCTTCAGTCTTGCCGCAGAAACAAATACTTGAAATATTCCCCAGCACTCTTCACCCAGTTGGAATTCCCGTGTTTCCTTGTTAAAAATGACTTTTTTTTTTTGTTTTACATCAACTGGTGGTATAAATCCTGAAAGTCGCACGAATTTACTCTGTTTTTTTTTTACGCCAAGGGGAAAAATGAGGTGAATGTATGTGTAAGGTAGATAATTGAACACGGACGTAAAGTTTTCCTTATCCACGCTAAGCAGAATAGGAAAGTGACCGTTTAAGATTGTGAAAGGTGATCCAGCATTTCATACCATCACGAGGAAAGCAAAGTATGATAAATGTATAAAACAGTGTAAAGAAAGATTAATATACGTATATCGAACTTTTTCATATTCTCTCTACCCAAAAAAAAAAAGAAAGAAAAATTACGAATTAATGTGAATGTGGGAAAACGGAAGAAAATGTGTTTTTTTTCATATTACACGGAAGAAAAAAATGTAAATGTATAAGATGGGGTAAAGAAAACACACACACACACACACACACACACACACACACACACACACACACACACACACATTTTCTTCCGCATATGAAGATAAATTAAGATTATTGGGAAAAAAGAATTCATACAAACTAATAATCAATGGTAAAGCTATTACTATCACTTGAGCCATGAAAACACCCTTGAAAGCTAAGAGGTTCCTGTAAAGCCTGTTAAACCACCCAGGAATCATGAAAACTCCAGTAACCTCCATCACAGCCTGTTAAAAGCGGCCTAGTCATGGCAGCGACACGTTTGAGGATGTGGTCCAGGGATCATGAATACTGAAGCACTTTCTCTTGGCGGTGGCGGTCAGTCAGCCTCCGTGAAGTATGGCGGTGGCTTCCTGCGGCGTGTTCGTAACGGCTTGCGGGGAACTAATCACACTTTTACCCCATAACGAGCGAGGCCTTACCTCTTGCCTGCCGCCGGATGCTTCCCGACTCAGGTGCAGCGACGCACTGGGACAAACTGGTCATTATTTACGCCGTTATCGCTGACTCGTGTTGGAGGAGTGGTGATTATTCTCTATTATAGCAAGGGTGAGGTCGACACGATCCTCAGGGTTGGTAATCAGGAGCGGCAGAGATGTAATGCGTTTAAGCTTGATAAAGTTAGATTTACAGATGTGTGCAGAAACTTGTTACCTAAGTGGTAGATGAGTAGAATAGACTCAGTCAGCTAGTGTCGAGTCTCAGAGAGGATAAGAAGTAATAGTTTAAGATCGGTAAAGTTAGATTTACAGAGGAGATAGGAAGAAATTGGCTCTCAGGCAGTGGTAGTGGAACAAACCTCAGTGAACAGTTAGTGTTGAGCCAATAGAGAGGCTTAAAATAAGGTTAGATGAATGTATGGATATTGATGATCGTATACGTAAAGATATGCATGTTTTATACAGGGACTGCCACGTGTAGGCCTGCTGGCTTCTTGCAGCTTTCCTTGTATATGTTCTTAAACGTAGAGTCAGTCAGAAGTTATCAAAAAGTTAACCTGCTGCACACTCCTCTAATGAATACAATGTAAAATCCTGAGTTATTCATATGATACCAGATTTTCTCGTATATGTATGATCCGTTATTATGTAAATGAATAAAGGTTTTGGTAAGAATGTGAATGTAAAATCAGTCTGCCTGTCTTCTACAAACAACTTACTACTTGAATGAGTGGAGATGCATGACTCAGGCAGTGGCAGTGAAACCAGTCTTACGTTAGCTTAGCTGGAAGAATTTCGTTACCAGTGTCAGCGTGATGGAGCAGAGTGGTGTACAGGATGGGGGAATATTTCTTATAGCTCTTTACATAAATTCTCGCCTCAGTGCAGTCACTAGGGCGACTCAAGACTCCATGGAGACGTTCCTGGTAACTGTGATGCGCCTCACTGTGGGGGACAACCGAGAAAGTGACTCTCTAGCTTCCTCGAGCACAACACACGCAGGGGAGAAAGCAACAGACACATACATAAATCTGAGTTTCGTTTCTCTGGTAACGAAATGTAAAAGGCTTGTCTCCCTCCATTGCGAAACACATTTGTTGCTTATCATGCACTCAACAGACTTGTTAATTCAGTCTGCATCGTAATTTTGGTCTATTATGCAATTTATGTAAAGTAAGATAATAAAATGAAATAGAATAAGTAAATGTATAAATATATAAACAAATAAATAGATAACAAAAAAAAAAAAGAACATGCGTTTATATGATAATGTATATACATAAGAAGTGACTTGTTAATTTTAGCAGATAAGAGAAGAAAAGGGATAAAAACTAAAGATGAAAAAAAAAGGAGGACAAAATTACGAGAAATTTATCTGGTAGCGGAAATACTGAATTGACACCAATGTTATAGCACGTGTGTAGTGGGGAGGATGCAGGGATAGCATACTATGGGATGCTGATGAAGAGGATGATAAGAGTGAATATTTATAACGAAACAAAACAAGCATTGCAATTTAAAAGAAAGAAAAAAAAAAAAGAAAAATAGCGGAGCCCGACAAAAAGTAATTGTTGAATGAAGTCAAGGAAAATAATGGAAAAAGAAAAAAAAATATGAGATAAAAAAAAAGGTTTTATGACAAAGACGTGAGGGAACAGTGGTGCTCGCCCTCCGTTTCTTTAGGCTTGGCAAGGGTCAGTGATTCCTCTGTATAACAATTGTAGTTGGGAGTTTAAAAAGATTTCCTTTGTAATATTAGTTGTGTTTCAGGTGAAGCGCTTTTGTAACAGTGAGACCATCCCTTCTTCCGTTTTCTTTTCCCTTGTCCGTGTTCCGTTTGTTTCGTTTTCTTTTCTCGTGTCGTTCAGAGCCATGTATTCAGAAACGCTTTGCTTTCTCACCACGACTATTTTCAAAGGTCGCAGAGATGATCAGCCGGGTTCTCAAGAGTGTTTCTCCTGTTAATAGCGTAGAAATCTTGTTAACTTGTCACTAGAACCGTAAAAACACCCTTAAGACCTCGTGTAAATTCAACGTTTGACTATAGTGGAGGTGAGCGCAGAAGTGTTTTAGAATATGATCCAGGATTGTATTGTGTTATAGTGTAGCTTTAATCCCTGTAGTATTATAGGCAATATTTTAGTTGTCAAATGCAGTGTATCTTATTATGTCTTGTTACATCTTCCTCGTGTTCGCTTTTCTTCCATCTTTTTTTCTTCTTTCTTCTGGATTTTATACGTGTGTTGTTCTTTATCGTTGTCTTCATTATTTTCGTTAGTAAGCTTTTTTTTTCTTTTCTTATTATGCCCTCTTTTTTTTTTTTATTTCCTGTGAGTCTTTCTCCTTTCATTTTCCATCCTCTTATTTTCCAGACTTTATATATTGCTATTATTATTTTGTCCTCTCATTATTTTTCTTATCCTTTTTATCCTCTCCTTCTCCCTTTTTCTTCTCTATCGTACTAGTTTTCTTATTTTCCCTTCACACACACACACACACACACACACACACACACACACACACACACACACACACACACACACACACACACACACCGCGCGACTCCCATGACGTGCGTGAGTTTTTTTTATATTATTGTGATGATGATGATGATGATGATAATAGCGTTATCGAGATGTTCATTGAAATGCCTGTGTGTGTGTGTGTGTGTGTGTGTGTGTGTGTGTGTGTGTAGAAGTAGTAGTAGCAGCAGCAACAACAGTAATAGTAGTTGCAGAAGTAGTAGGTATTATTATTATTATTATTATTATTGTTATTAGTGGTAGTAGAAGTAGTAGTTGAAGCAGGAGAAATAGTAGTCGTAGTAGTAGTAGTAAAAGTAGTAGCATAAATAGCAATACAGGTGCAAGTGTCAGGGTTGCACGAGGCCAGTATTCACCTGAGAGCAGCGAGGGACATTAATTAGTGAACATTAAGTACAGACAGGTAATGAGAAACCTCTTGATGATTGTACCTGTTATGGACTGCCGGGGAGAGAGAGATAGAGAGAGAGAGAGAGAGAGAGAGAGAGAGAGAGAGAGAGAGAGAGAGAGAGAGAGAGAGAGAGAGAGAGAGAGAGAGAGAGAGAGCAGATTATTGTTTGAGTGATTGGAAGGAAAGAGAAACAGAAGTGCGGAAAAAAATGTAAGAGACATAAAGATAAAGAAATAAATAAGAAATGGTAGATTATAAGAAAGCAAAATGAATAAAGAAAAGGAGAGAAGAAGACAAGGAGGTGGATGAAAAAAAGCAAGGATACAGGTAACGAAAGGGAAGAAGATGAAGAAAAAAAAGTCTGTAGAAAGAAACGAAAAAGGGAAGGAGGTGGAAAAGGAAAGGGAGGATGTGGGAAAGTGAATGGTTAAAGAAGGAAAAAAAAAAAAAAAAACAAGGGAATGAGTAAAGAAGAGAAGGGGGTAGGCAGGTAAGATGTGAAAGGAATGGTGTAGGGAGACAAGAGGAGGATGTAGGAAGATGAGAAGGTAAGGTGTGGGAGTGAGCAAAGGACGAAGGAAGAGAAGAATGTTGAAAGGCAAGACATGTTAAAAAGAGGATGATGGAGGAAGGAGAGGAAGCAACGCAAACTTTAAGAACATATGGGCAAAGGAAAATAAGGGAAGCTGCAAGAAGCCATCAGGACTACACGTGGCGGTCCATGCATGAAATATACCAGCCTGTTTCCACCTCGTCATTCATAAATTCAGCCAGTCTCTCAATGCTCCCTAATGACTCGGCATTAACAACCTGATTACTGAGTCTATTCCATTCATCTACCACTCTGTTTGAGAACCAATCTATCAACTCCATGTGACCTCGTTCTTGCTTACTTCAACACACACACACACACACACACACACACACACACACACTCTCTCTCTCTCTCTCTCTCTCTCTCAAAAGCAACACTCGACTAACGCAGCGCTATATGTAATACTATAACAGGCTGCAATCGTGTCACCTTGGTATCGATGTATAAAATTAACTTTTTTTTTATACAATTTATTACTTTTTAACATTCGATAGAAAAAAAAAAATAGAAAACAATGTGATGTGGATTAATGTGTAACGTATTTTTTTTTTTTTTCAGTAACACGAGTCAGCTGACAAATATTTGATTGCATTAATCTTTTGCTTCTTTTCTTTACGTATCCGTGACACATTGCCGGCGTGGTGACCGTGACGTGACGCAGGACGAGCAACACAAACACAAACACAAGGATCCTCTTATATCAGAATTTCAGTGTTTTGATATTTTTTGGTTATTTTCATTGGCACCTTGAACAAAGTGTGTGTGTGTGTGTGTGTGTGTGTGTGTGTGTGTGGAATGTCTCAGAGTGTACGTCAGACTTCATTGGTCACGTTACGAAGGCAAGCGAGGGATGAAAGATAGGGAAAGACACCAAGGTCGTTGTATCACAGGCTGGACAGAGGTTTGGACTTCAGGATTGGGGGAATTTAAGGGAGTCTGGTAATGAAACACTGAATATGAGCCTCTTCTGGGAGCGATTTTGGTGCTCATGCGCTCACCGTATTTGGCAACTGTGTGTGTGTGTGTGTGTGTGTGTGTGTGTGTGTGTGTGTGTGTGTGTGTGTGTGTGTGTGTGTGTGTGTGTGTGTGTGCGTGCGTGTGAGTGAATCTACGTTTCTCGTGTGCACCTAGAAAAAAAAAAAGAAAAAAAAATCCGCTAAATCGAGAAAAAGAAAAAAAAAGATAATTGTAACTAATCTTCTTTCTAAAAATCAGCTCTGTCAGCCAATGTCCTCTTCTGTTTAAAGAAAATGAGAGGAATGAGAAGGAATGAGAGAGTGTCACAGTCTCACTTTCTATATAGCACGACATTCTCTCTCTCTCTCTCTCTTTCTCTCTCTCTCTCTCTCTCTCTCTCTCTCTCTCTCAGAAGTTGCTTTGTTTCGTGTTCGAGAGTATCCTTGTGTGTGTCATCTACCATATTGTACTTTCTTTATTTTCTTATATTCTTTTGTTCTCGCAGCGATAATATACCAGTTAGTCAATTATCAATCTATCACTTGACACTTTCACTGCGATATACAACTCGCAGCATGAAAAGGACTGTAGAAACTCCCCAACACGTACCTATAAAGAAGAATAAAGGAATGAAAGGAATATTGGGTCAGTTTGTGGCCAGTATAATATTTAGAAGGGGCTGCTGAGCGAAAAGTGCCTCAGAGTAGTTTGTGATGACTGACCAGGTGCCAAACAGCGGTGAAAGGGTTAATGAAGGGTTCTTTTATTTATTTATTTATTTTTTTTCGCCTTGGCCTGAACTCTTCTTACATAACAAATAAATAGATTGTTAAACGAATACACAGATAGAATAAATAAAATAGGATTAAATAAATGAAGCGGCCCGTCAGTCAATCATTTTTACACACACACACACACACACACACACACACACACACACACACACACACACACACACACACACACACACACACACACACACACACACACACCTAAAATCCTTGAGCAGCAAACACTCCACTCGCATTCCACTTTCCACTTCACAACACACACCACACAACACTCCGCAATACTCCACAACACAACACTCTTTAACACACACCACTTACCACTTCACAACACACACCCCTACCACTCCACCTAACACTCAAATCAGCACTCATAACACCCTCCCCGAACATTGCCTTACACAACACCAAATAAAGAGAAAACAGACAGACAAACATAGATAGGCAGACAGTTTATTTGCCTCGGATTTTTACAAGAGATACAATTAGGAAAAGTTAAAGACGACAGTGTATAGAATCTGGATAAGTGTATGGCTAAGATCTGGATGAGTTTGGATAATCTGGAATGAATATACAGAGTCTATATATGGTCTAGATAGATATAGACAAGCTGGAGAGGGTGGTGATATCATGAATAGGGTCAGGACAGGGTGTGGACAAACTGGATAGGATGTGGAATAGTCAGCATTGGGTCTAAATAGTGGGTAAATCTAGATAATATATGGATGGCGTGCATGTAGTCTGAATAGGATGTGGACAGACTAGATAGTGAGAGGGATAACCCATATACAGTCTGGATAGGGTTTAAATAGTTCTCAACAGGGATACTTCTGTAAAGGCTGAATAAGATCTGTTTTAGCGTGGAGTGGGTCTGAGTAAGGTCTGGATAGGGTCTGAATACTCTAGATGGGATGTGAATGTGGAAGAGTGACTGGATAGGACCTGGGAAGGGTGTAAATAGTCTGAATAAGGTTTGGATAGCGAGCGAATAATCTGCATAGGATATAGAGCGTGTGAGTCGTTTTAGATAAGATGTAGGTACTTTGAATAGTCTGGATATGATCTGGATATTTGAATAAAGTCTAGATAACCCTGAGTAGGATCTGAATTGGGTCTGGATGATCTAAATAGCAATAAATACACCGATTAGTGTCTAGGCAAATCCGGTTAATGAGTGGGTGATCTGTATGGTGTGTGCAAAGGAGCTGTGTAGGTGTGGACAGGTCTGGCTAGGGTGAGCATGTCCTGGTGGCTAGCCGTGCCTGCAGATGGGGTGGGAATCCTGAGCACGTCGGAATGAGGGAGTCGCTATGGCCTAACAAATTCCTTGGTAATGCTGGACGCGTGCATGTGTGTGTGTGTGTGTGTGTGTGTGTGTGTGTAGTGTGGAGTCCCTGAAGGAGCCCCAGGATAGCGTTGGGCAGGGAGATGGTGGTGGTGGTAGTAGTAGTAGTAGTAGTAGTAGTAGTAGTGAGTTTATTCTTTTTTTACTCTTGTTCGTTGTGATAGTAATACTATTGTGTACAAAAAAGAAATAGGAAAGAAAGAATGAAAAATGAAATAAGAAAAAGAATTTGTTGTTATTCTTAAATGTGGCGGTGGTAATTGTTGTTGTTATTGTTGTTGTTGCTGTTGTTGTTGTTGTTGTTGTTTGTGGGAAGGGAGATAAATACAACAACGTTTTATTTCTTTTTCCTGTGATCTCTATTCTACAGCTTTTTTCTTGTATTAATCAAAGTTTTATGCCTCAATCAAGAACTACTTTTGTTGTCAGTAGCGTCTTAGGAAGTACGTAACCTAAACTTCCACTAGATCAAACAAATGACGGAGAGTAGGCAAAACACTCAAGAAAAACCGTACAACCATTTCCGTAATCCTTAAAAACAAACAGTCCGTATGAGAGATTAAAAGTTAAGGACACATAACCTTTAGACTAATACCTTACCACTGCTTCTGTCGTCAGTAATGTGTTAGGGAGTACAAAACACCCATGAAAACTCGCAATCATCTGTGTGACCATCGAAAAAGTCCTTACGAATACGGGACTCAGTGTTAACTCCTTACGACTCCTTTAGTTGTCAATAATGTCTTAGGTAATACATAAAACTTACACCAGACCAGATAAGAATGACTGTGTGCAGACAAAACATTCCATCATCATCTGTGACCATTGGAAAACAGCCCTTAGTAATGCAAGACTAAGTGTTAATCCTTTACCGTTCCTTCTATTGTCAGTAGCGTCTTAGGAAGCACCATGAACTTACACCAGACATTCCCAGAAGCCATAACAGTCGAAGGGTTAAGCTGCCAGCCTTACTAACACGAGAAACACTCCAGTACACATTTTTGTTAATTACACAAGAGGCGGCGAGGCGGGAAGGCGGAGAGAGCCGTGTATAAAAAAAAAAAAAGGAAGAAAAACCTGTACTAATTGGCGTCTCACAGCACAAAGGTTAAAACGGCAGCAAAAAATTGTGTTCAGGTACATTTTGCAAGGGCCTGCCTGCATGATTCGCTTTACTGGGGGAGGCAGAAGTCACGTGGGGAGAGAGATAGAGAGAGAGAGAGAGAGTGACGGTAGGGAGTGAAACAGGATCTTTTATGGAATTTTGGCGAGGTTTACTTGCAAAAAGGGGAAAAAAAGGAAAAAAAAATGCACAGAAAAACTAGCATAGACGGAGACATTTTTTTTTTCTAGGGAAATTACCGAAGTTAATTTCAGTCTTTCTTTTGAATTGCGGCCAGTTACTCTTCTTTTTTTTTATGGAAATTACTGGGAATTACCATTTTTTTTTATGGAAATTACCGGCAGTGACTTTCTTTTATGGGAATTACTGGAAGTTACTTTCTCTTACTGCTTTATGGAAATTACCGAGTGACTCATCTACAATAAATAAATAAATAAATAAATAAAAATAAAAAAAACTCAGATATAGGAGGAAAAATATGTACAGAAAAGCAAGATTCAGTATAGAATTTGCTACAGGTTATTCGTATCTCAAAAAAAGAGTTAGCATAAGAGAGAGAGAGAGAGAGAGAGAGAGAGAGAGAGAGAGAGAGAGAGAGAGAGAGAGAGAGAGAGAGAGAGAGAGAGAGAGAGAGAGAGAGAGAGAGAGAGAGAGAGAGAGAAAGGAAGGTCGAAGCAAATATTTCTCTCGCGTTTACTACAAGCTGTTCTTATTAAAGTTAGTGTAGGAGAGAACAAACAGGTAGAGGAAGTAAACTCTTTTTAGAATTAAGTGAGGCTTACCAGAAAGAAAAAGCTGAGTATACCAGAAAGAAGAAAAATCAACATAGAGAGCGACAGAATCTTTCGTGGCATTTAAACAGGATGCACTTAACAAAAATGTCTTACGTAGGAGACGGAAGAAAGAAGAGACACAAAGGGAGACATTCTTTCGTGCCATTTTAGTGAAATTAACTTGACAAAAAAGCTGTGTGCAGGAGAGAAACAAAATGATACAGAGGGAGACACTCTTAAATGGCAAATAAGTTGGATTAACTAAACAAAACTTGCGTAGGAGATAGATAAGAACAGACATGGAGGGAGGACAGCATCTTTCGTGGCATTTAGGAAGGATCTGCTTAACAAAAACAGTCATATACTGGAGAGAGAAGGAAAAAAAATAAAAATGGACACTTTCGTAGCATTTCAAGAAGAACTGGCTTAAAAAAGTCGTGCATATGAGAGAGAGAGAGAGAGAGAGAGAGAGAGAGAGAGAGAGAGAGAGAGAGAGAGAGAGAGAGAGAGAGAGAGAATAAAGAACAGAGAGGGGGACAGACTCTTTAAGTGACATTTAATTATTTTACATCTTTGGTCATCTTCCTTTGACATTCAGGGCTCTGTGAGAAATAGTTTGCATGGACGTACTGAAGAAAAGAAAGACTAGGTGGTTGATTTTGTCTTTTCTAAGCTATAAAACTATTCAGAAGACAAGAAGAAGAAGAAAAAAAAGAAAAAAGAAGAAGAAGAAGAAGAAACCGTGTCTTAACCCTCTGACTGATAATGGCACATGTAATTTTATTTTCAGGAACTTTCATCAATTTTACTCATGAAACAGTTAAGCTACAAACACTAAAAAATCTTCGCTAGATACTGGATGACACCTTTTGCTGTGAGTGTTATTCGTGATCTAAACTTATACCAGACTATAACATGAAGCTGAGAGGGAGATTTATGTACCAGTGGAAGGGTTAGTAACAAGAATCTTGAATAACAAGCACTCTATCTTACTTTCAGAATAATCAGTATCAACCTTTAAGATCTTCAATTACGGGAACTTTTAATAACTATAATCTTTAATAAAAATAAGTACAGTGACTCACTCTAAGAATATTTAATAACAAAAATCTTTGAAGCTGTGGAATTCACCTTATTTATAGAGTCAAACGAAAGCAGACAGTTTCTATAGCATAAGTGTGGATTTAGTCAATAGGAGCAGAATGGCACGTACGGGAGGCGTTTAGTTAGTCATGTAGGAGAGAGTACAGAGGAAGGAGCTATGGAATTCACCAAATTTAAACGGGTCTTGTAGAAGAGAACACAGAGGAAGGCAGACAGTTTCAAAGCATCAACCTGAATTTAGTTAACTGGAGAAGCACAGCACGTAGGGGAGGCAGCAAGCTTCTATCATAGCAGAGGGGGAAAGAAACCCTTTGACTGCCACTTGGTACACCTTTCCCTAATTACTAGTCACTCTGAGACATCTTTACTTGTTCTATAGCCACATCCAACTCTGAAATGGGCAGAAATTGAAAAATGTATTCTTTTCCACCGATAACGTCCTTGTAGATCCTTATAAAGATTTCATACATTGCATTATGGAGGTGATATTATGTCGTATCAAGGTGGAAGGGTCAAGTTGAGGTAGAGGGGAACACAAAGGAAGGCAGAGGTATTGGCCTGGATTTAATTAACATGAACACGTCACGGAGGAGAGGCAGGACGTTAGTATCATAACAGTGGGGGAAGGAAAGCATAAAAGACAGTGAGGATGTTGAGCTGAGGCGGCTGAAACGCTGTGTGTGTTCTGCGTCGCGGCGAGTTAGAAGGGCAGGCAGTTTAAGCTGGTTAGGTGAGGGAGGGTTGTTAGTATAGGAGGGAAGCGAGTGGACGTTATGGTGATGGCATGAATGGTCTGAGTGTGTGGTTTGTTATAAGAACGTAAGAGTAAATGGAAAGCTGCAAGAACCCATCCTGCCTACACGTGGTGGCCTCTGTATTAAACATGCCTATTTGTTTCCACCTATCATCCTCATCCATAAATATGTCTAATCTTTGAAAAGCTTCCTAATGACTCAGTACATATGACCTGATTACTGAGTCTATCCCATTCATCTACCACTGTCTTCGAAAACCAGCTTCTTTGTATGTCCTTTTCAAATCTGAGTTTATTAAGCTTGAACCCTTTATTTCTTTTCCAGTCCTGATTACTGAGTCTATTCCGTACATGCGTGACTATTTGAGAACCACCTTCTTTATATCTCCTTTATAAATCTAACTTTATGAAGCTTGAACGTATTTTTTCTTACACTTCGATTATTGACCATGAGGGTTTTTCTTTGTCACCTTTCTATGTGTATGTGATCTTTAGCTTGGGATCCCTCGCTACTACCTTACCGAGAACTCTGCCTCTTTTATCACACCCATCACTCGCATGCCTTCCTTCACTGCATCCATGAACTTTCTCTTTGATCTGCGTCTCTTCCTCCTGCCACCTCAACCTTACTCAGTCCCCTACGTCTTCTTCTGTCACATCCATCACCCGCGTGTCGCCCTTCACTGCACCCATAAACTTCCTCATTGGCTCTCTCTCTCTCTCTCTCTCTCTCTCTCTCTCTCTCTCTCTCTCTCTCTCTCTCTCTCTCTCTCTCTCTCTCTCTCTCTCTCTCTCTTCCTCCTGCCTGGTGGGTCCATCTTCAGGATTCTTCTCCCCACGCACTCCTCGTCTCTCCTCCACACACGACCACACCGCCTCAGTGTAGAGAGATGGCAGTGTTACCGTACTCTGGCTTGTATGTTGGTTATAGACGGGAAAAAAATGTATACCGTGTTTTTGGGGATAGTAATCGCATATTTTTGCTCTGATTGTGACTATTACGGTTTCAGAGAGTTATCGTCATTGCAATTCTTTACTTTCTTAGCGAGGGTCGAAAAGTTATGTGAAAAAAAAAAAGTTGAAATTATCCCCAACTTTTGCCTCCGTCTCTTGGTTAGGTTTGCGTTAGATGACTTTGTTTATTCTGACGGCGATTGCTGTGAAGGTTATCAGTGTCACAAATCCTTACCCTTATGGTGGGAATAAGAAGGATAGATGAAAGTTGAGAAGATTGCCTCGAATTTTTGCCTGCTGTCATTTCAGTATGTGCGTGCATTAGATTTATTCTGACTGCAATTACTGTGATCTTTAGAAAGTTATCACCGTCACAATTCCTTTTTCCTCATGATGGGAATAAAAAAAGTTGGGAGAAAGTAAAAAAAATTAGAAGATTACCTAGATCCCTGCTTGCTGTCATTTCATTATATGTATGTGTGCTATAGACGGCTGCATGCTTTTTGAGTGCAGTTTTTGAGTGCAGCTGGTAAGATCCCCATCATATGTCCATATATTTGCATTGGGGATAGAAGGGTTGCGTGAAAAGAACGTTGAAAAGATTTCCTCGAACTTTGCTTCCTGTCTCTTCGTTATGAGATGAGATAGATGGAATGAAGATGGCAAGCTGTCGAGGTAATGGACTGATAACCGGAAATGGTAAAAGGGAAGGAGATAGGAAGAGAACTGGAGGGAGAGATGCACAGACAGCTAACGGAGAGTAATGGAGAATGTTGGGAGAGGTGCTTGTTAGGTAGTAGAATTATAAACTTGAATAATAAGGAAGATTGGGGAAGCCTTTTGTCATACTGTACTGTAAAATCGCGTTTTATTTTTTTTTATTTATTTGTCTGTTTTGTGTTATGGTGTCTAGCCAAGAGAACAATAAATAAGGAAATGAATAAATTATTAAGATAAACTAAAACAAATGAGAATAAATCTAAATAGTTGAAAAAATATAAATAAATAAAAGTTTGCTCATCTTGCCGTCTCAAAAAAAGTTAGTTGCAGAGAGAATTTGCAAAAAGTTGTCCAATTTAGTTCTGAAAGTGTATTGATGCTCCTCTTTTGAGGCAGTTCAGAGCGTGCGAGGGAAGGAAAGCAGAAATGGTGGTGGTGGTAGTGGTGGTGATGATGGTGATGATGATAACTATTAAGATGAAGGTGGTGATAATAATAATGAACAGTAGAAGGATCGCCACAAAAGACATTTTCAGAACTAAAGCTATCACCACTTTATATCTAACACTGCTTTATATCCTAAACAGTTAACAGACAAAGTAAAGGTAATTTCTAAAGCGAATTTAACACCACTTAACAGCTTCTTCCCTCAGTAAAACCCAGATACGATAATGAACCAAATCTAATACCACTTCATTATGTAAACCTTCCTAAAAACAGACGTAGAGCAGAAATGCCACTTTATCAAGCGTTTTATAACCATCGGGCTTGTAATGTGCCAGGAACCAATCTTTACCTTGCCTTCTGTACCCAAACTACTGGTAGAGACGAGCCTAAACACGTGTACAGTATGTAGCTCTCAAAACTGTCTTTAAAGTAGGATGTGAACTGTGGCATAATGAACGATATGAACCTGCTGCCTGGTCACGTGTTGCGTCGGTAAGGTTGGTATGCGTGGCTTGAAGTGATGCTGATACGTCGATCCGTTCCCTAGGTCATAATATACGGCAACCATCCCCTAGTGTGTGTACAGGGCTACCAACTGCTGCCACCGTAAGGGAGGTTTCAAGACGCTTATCCTTTAATTTTTGATGACCAGTTATGATTGTTTGGGGACCGGTACCTCAGTGAGCCTTTTTTTTTTTTTTTTTTTAATAACTTTTGTTGTCCTTGGCCGGTGTCCCTTTTACATAAAGAAAAAAAGAGCAAACGCGTTGAATAATTTCGTACATTATATCAATCTAGACCTTATTTTTTTTTTTATAGTTTTTGTAGCTGCTGTACCATGCATTGTTAAGTACCAGTCATTTTGATATGCTACACTTGTTTATAGTTTATCTACAAGACCGTCCAGCGACACTAGGGGAACGTCTGACGGCACACGTGGAGATGCTGCCACACTCGTCCGAAACGTGCATTCCTGGTGAGTTTCTGACATGCCCTTGGTGACGCACATGATGCGAGCACCAAGAACATGAGAGAGCAAGAAAACGAGGAAAGCTGAAAGGAGTTTATCAGGTCTACACGTGGCGGTTCCTTTATAAAGTATGCCTGACTCTATCCACATCAACCCCATCCATTAATCTGTCTAATGTTCTTTTAAAGTTCCCTATTTACTCAACGCTAACAAGCTGACGACCAAACCAATTTCTTCTTCTAGTCCGTATCTCGACCTTATTTTATCTAAGAAGGACTCTGGTCAAGGGCAACACACACACACACAAAAAAAAAAAAAGACATAAAACTACGTCTAACAGGTTCTAATGAAAGGCTTCGAAGTTTTTAGGTTCATGATTTTAGTGAAAGCTTAGCAAAGATTCTGCATCACCCATGAGAACCTGGCTGATCGTCCCCGTGGCCTTTGAAAATAGTCTTCATGGGAGGAGCTGTGTCAAAGTACTGGTCTCGTGCTTCTGAATCTCCGCCACTTGATGTAAGACGCGAGAATGTGCGGCAGTGGTGCGCGACTTGTGTGTCATTTTGGGACACACACACACACACACACACACACACACACACACACACACACACACACGGACAGACACACGAAAAGACAGATACAGACTGACAGACACACAGACAGGTAGATAGATAGATAGATAGATAGTTTACTGACCTGAATTTCAATAACACAAAATATTGTAATTCGTGAACATACACAAATAGACAGACTGACAGACATACACATAGTAGACAGGCAGACAGGCAGTTAATTAATTAGATAGTAATGACTACAGCTTCAATAACACACAGAACATCACAATTTATAAAACATCCCTCCAGCACACACACACACACACACACACACACACACACACACACACACACACACACACACAAACACACACACACACACACACACACACACACACACTTAACTTTCACATATCAGCAACTACAACGCAAAACAAACACGTCACTCTTGCCTGAATCACTGCTAAAGGAACTAAGTAAACCACGCATCCCACTGCTACTCCAGCCAACACACACACACACACACACACACACACGTCCTGGAGTTATAGGGAGGCTCAGTAAGCACAGGCGCCTCTTGATGCACCCATGGTATGTCTTCCCGCCCCAGCCAGTACCAGTGTTCTCGACCCGGTAGTATAATAATGTAATCCCTTCACTCCATAGCACCTCAGCCCGGCGCAGCTCAGCGAGGCACGATCACAATCATTAGTGCAAATGGGCCGACGAAAACTTTGTTACTGGATTGTGCGTACTTTGTGTGTGTGTGTGTGTGTGTGTGTGCGTCAATAGATTATCTACTATCAGTCATGCAGTCTATCTATTTATCCATCTATATTAGTATTTTTGGTCCTTTCAGTTGTACGGTATCATTTTATTGTTCAGGAAACAGTACCAGTGTGGTATATTTTCATATTCAAACGATCAATATTAATCTGTAGCAGCGTAGCGTATCCTGCACAATTTTATCTTTATTAACGCTCTTTTGATTACCAGTAGGTGATTTTATGAGGCTGGGAACTGTTTGCACTGCTGAATGGGTCAATCCGTTATAGATAATATACGTATTTTCTCTTACGCCTGTCTAAAGGTGAACCACAATGCAAACTTTTGCTGTATTTAGGTTTTTTAATTGGCCAGTAATTCTCCTTATTGTTAAACTGTATTTTAACTTTTTTAAAATTTGTTTTACATTTTTTGTCATTATCTTCGTAACGTCTTTCTTTTAGGTTTTAATATAACAGAAATGTGTTTTTAAGTTTGAATAAATTTTGATTTAGTATAAATGCAGACAACAGATTTTGTGATATACTCATGTAATTATGAAAGCCTTATTTATTACCTGATTTATGGTGCTTGTGTGGTATGTATCTATCTCTGTATCTATCTTTCTTTGTCTACTTTTTGTCTATTTATCTATCTATATCTATCTATCTGTGTGTACTGGGGGGTGGGGGGCGGCGGAAAAGAGGCGGAAAAGCAACACACACACACACACACACACACACACACACACACACACACACACACACACACACACACACACACACACACACACACCACACACACACACACACACACACACACACACACCGCCAAGGATTATCTGCCTGGATCCTGACAGCGTGGCAGTGTTAAGCTCTTGAGCGTGGTGGCGGCTTAACTTCTGCTAGCGGCGGAGTGAACCTGAGAAACTGACGACGATCTCAGGAAGCATCAGCCTTTAGTACTTGCCAAGGAAAGAATACACTGGTTTCTGAGGCGCCTTATAACCCTGCCAGAGCCTGATAGAGTGAGGGAGTGGCAGGAGGTTATAGGATGTTCCAGGAGTAGCTTCGACGGAGTGTACTTAAGAAACAGGTTGTGATTGTAATCGTTTTGTTAGATGCTTTGTTCTCTCAGTAAGATTACCTTCAAAGGGCACGGGAATAATAAGTTGGGTTCCTATGTGTGCTTTTTTTTCCTTTGATGTTACATAATGCTTGTTAAACTATCAGTACACTAAAGAGTTCACGCAGGGGAACCACATAATGCCTGACTTCTGATCTCTCTAAGATTTCTAATTGGGGCAAAGCAAACTTAGTATTGTTCAATGCCTCAAAAACTCAATTCCTCCATCTATCAACTCGACACAACCTTCCAGACAACCGTGCCCTCTTCTTCAATGACACTCAACTGTCACCCTCTTCTACAATGAACATCTTCGGTCTGTCCTTTGCTTATAATTTAAACTGGAAACTTCACATCTCATTTTTAGCTAAAAGTTGAAATCATTATTTCTTCTATCCTAATTACTGATCCTGAGAATTTTGCTTTCGTCACCCTTTTAATATCACCAATACCACTTGAAGACTTCCACTAGGTCAGCCTCTTAACTTATGCCTCTAAGGAATGCAAACTTAAAAGCTTTAGTCTCCTTTCATACTGAATACTCGTCATCGCTGTCATCGTTTTAGTCATTCTCCTTTAGAAGTACGAGTATACTGATTCTAACAGACCTATGTTCTTCCTGTAATATGCGGACTAGAACTGTACAGCACAATCTAGATGAGGTCTGACCAGCGCCAAATGTAACTATAATATTACTTCGGGACTTTTACTTTTCACACTTCTACAAGTACTAGTCCCGAAGAAATATCAAAGTTATCTGGGAAGGGAACATATGGTAAGGGTTTCACTGCTTCTCTAAAGACATGCAGGGTCTCCAGGACGTTTATAAGCACATGGAAATTGTCTCTAGCGCCTCAATAAACACGTGACAATAGTATCCAGTGCCTCTGTCAGGACTATAAGCATCAAGAACGAGAAATAGCGTAATGAGGTGGAAGGCGGATTTTTTCCGTTACAACGAAGCACGCGAGAAAGGATTCCGGTGCCACTTGAAGGAAATGAGGAGCACCAAGCAAGCATATCTGCAGTTAGGTAGAGGACAAGTAGTTTCATTGCCTCTAAGGACATGAGAAGGATTTCCATTGCCGCTTCAAAAACATCAGTAGCACCAAGCAAGAATGTCAGCGTGATTAAATAGAAAACTTATAATCTTCACTACTTTTAAGGATACGAGAAGGTTATCCAATGCTCCTGTAAGCACACAGGAAGGGTTTTCAGTGTCTAGAAGCAGAAGAGAAGGGTTTCCAGTGCCGCTTCAAGGAGATGAGAAGCGTCAAGGAAGAACATCAGCGTAGTTAGATGGAAAGAATATTGTTTCCACTACCTCTAAGGAACTGAGAACGGTTTCAAATTCATCTGCGCACACGAGAAGAATCTCCAATGCCGAGGAGCAACAGGCAAGAGTATCAGCGCAGCGAGGTGGAAGACAAATTGTTTTTAATGTCTCTATAAGGACACGAAGGGTTTCCAATACCTCTAGAAGCACAAGAGGATTTCCAATGCCTCTATTACGACACGAGGAGCAACAGGCAAGAGTATCGGCGGAGTGAAATGGAAGACGAATAGGCTTCAATGTTTATAAGGACATTGAAGGGTTTCCAATACCTCTAGAAGCACACGAGAAGGGATTCCAATGCCTCGTACGACACAAGAAGCAACAGGCGAGAGTATCGGCGGAGTGAAATGGAAGACGAATAGGCTTCAATGTTTATAAGGACATTGAAGGGTTTCCAATACCTCTAGAAGCACAGGAGAAGAGTTGCCAATGCCTATTACCACAGTATCAGGGACTGGAGGTGGAAGGAGGGTAGTTTGCATTGTTTCTGTAGCGCCATGAATATCCTTCCAGCGCCAGACACCGTGACAACACCTCTTTCCCTGACGCTGAGTGAGGCTGAGTAGCTGGTGATCTTTTTGGAGCTTCTTAAGGAATGTTATCTGTGCTTCCCTCGTGAGGTGAACAGCATCAGCAGGTGTTGCCTTCGTGGAGTGAGAGGCGAAGGAAAGGACAGAAGTGAGAAGTGGAAAGCGGAGTAAAGGACGACATTGAGAAGCTAGCGATGTTTTTAAAGGTTCTGGGAGTGTTTGTTGTGCTTCCTTCGTGACTTGAATAGGATCAGGCACGTGTTAGCTGTTCTTGATTCTAAAGGTGAAGTACTGTAATAGCTGTTAAAGATTTTGTTATTAAATATTTTTTTGGTTAGATATTCAGAAAGTGAGTTACGTACTTAAAGATTTTTGTTATTAATCCTTTGACTGCTGTGACTTCTCTCCAATCATATAACAGTAGTGTGTTGCAGGTTTACAGTGTACCTTTAAAGCACATCACTAAACAGTCCAGTTTTTCAAAGCTTCCAGTGGTTGTACTTAGATTTTGGGTGCGTTAAGTCATCTGTCACTCGGATGAAGTAAAAAACTGCCACACTGCATTTATCTAGCAGTTAACCCTTTCGCTGCAATACGAAACAATTAACAGCACCAGAAGTAATGCACGAATTCTTTATAAGCATCTACGAGAAAGAAGGATTAAAAAGAACAAAGTTTGCAATTTCTATCCAGTTTATAGATGGAGGTGGCTGTAGAGAAAATAAACAAGTCCCAGAGTGATGAGTCATTAAAGAAAGGTGTACCAAATAACAGTCGGAAGATTAAATAAGGAGTTAAATTTTCTGAAAGTGGATTACTCTACCTCTGCAGGAATCAGCCTAAAAAAAAGAAAAAGAAAAATGCGACAAGAACAAAGGGAGGAAAAAGCTGCTGTTTGGTATTAAAGCTTGCAATGAGGAACGTGTTTACTGCTGCTCCTGAGGGAAATTAGAAACATCACGTAAGCACCTGTAGTTTTTATTTTTTATTTGCTAACTTAACCTGACCTAACCTAACCTATTTATTTATTGATCTATCTATCTTATCTACTAATTTATCTATCAATCTTTCTCCCATCTGTGTGTGTGTGTCTGTCTGTCTACCTGTCTATCTATCCTATCTATCTATCTATCTATCTATCTATCACATACTACGAAGGCAGACCAAAACCAAGAGGGAATTCGGGAAAAAAGACAGAATTCTTATTAAACTATCACCAGCATCAAAAAAATACCTTTGTTGAGAGAGAGAGAGAGAGAGAGAGAGAGAGAGAGAGAGAGAGAGAGAGAGAGAGAGAGAGAGAGAGAGAGAAGCCCACACAATATACTCCTCACAGATAGCAAATGTTAGAAGAAAGTGAAGTGAAAAGCGAAGGAAAAGAATGAATAGGAAAGCAACGAGTAATGTTTTGAAATTCAACAAAGGAGGAATAACTGCACTTGAGGTACGTGGAAGGAGAAGAAGAAGAAGAAGAAGAAGAGGAGGAGGAGGAGGAGGAGGAGGAGGAGGAAAAAGGGGAGGAAGAAGGAGTGGAAGGAAAAGAAGAGGAGGAAGAAGAAAGGGTGGAAGGAAAAGAAGAAAAAAAGCAATAAGAGGAAAAAAAAGGGAAAAGATAAAATGACGATGATGAAGAAAGATAAAACGAAAAAAAAAATATGGTGACAAAAAAAATAGAAAAAGAAAACAAAACAGAGCGAAGAGAGGAGACGAAAAAAAAAGTAAAAAAAAAAAGGCTGATCTTGTTATCAAAGGAGCTAAGAAGAGCGTGGAGCATACTTAACTGACAGACATGATGAGCGTGAGGCGTGCGGTAATGAGCATGAGGCGGGAAGAGCGGGGAGAGGTGGAAGAAGACTGATAGACAAACACAGACAGACCGACAGACAGAGAAGAGATAGAAAAAGAGTGAATTTGGAGGGGAGAGAGAGAGAGAGAGAGAGAGAAAGATAGACAAACACAGACCGACAGACGGAGAAGAGATAGAAAAAGAGTGAATTTGGAGGAGAGAGAGAGAGAGAGAGAGAGAGAGAGAGAGAGAGAGAGAGAGAGAGAGAGAGAGAGAGAGAGAGAGAGAGAGGCAGATCGACAGACAAAAGAGATGAAAAAAAATTAGGAGGAGAGAGAGAGAGAGGAAAAAAAAGTGAATTTGGAGGAGAGAGAGAGAGAGAGAGAGAGAGAGAGAGAGAGAGAGATGAGAGAGAGAGAGAGAGAGAGAGAGAGACAGGCAGACCGACAGACATAGAAGATATAGAAAAAAAGTGAATTTGGAGAGAGAGAGAGAGAGAGAGAGAGAGAGAGAGAGAGAGAGAGAGAGAGAGAGAGAGAGAGAGAGAGAGAGAGAGAGAGAGAGAGAGAGAGAGATGGAAAAGTACTAAAGTCAGAGCACAGAGAGACAGACAAATAGACAGAGAAACAGAGACAGAGAAAAATAAAGAGGACAGAACTCGCAGCACATACATACATACATACATACATACATACATACATATAGACAGACAGAGATGGAAGAAAATTGAACTCGGGTCACAGACACAGACAGACAGACAGACAGACGGAAGAAAAGATGAAGACAGACAGAGACAGAAAGGAGAGATGAAAAATGAAGTTACGGCACAGACAGACAAAGAGACAGATAAACAAATGAACAGAGAAGGAAGAAGATTGAACTCGGAAGACAGACTAACAGAAATCGAGATAGAAACAGAGAGAGAGAGAGAAGAGATGAAGAGGGCTAAGCTTACGACACGAACAGACAGGCAGAGAAAGACAGACATAGATGGAGAAGACTGGACTCGGGGAAAAGACAGGCAGACAGAGAGATCGATGAGCGCCAAACGGGCAGCATTCCTCCTGATGGGGACGTGTCTCGCAGCTGTGATCCGTTGTCAATATCGTCTTGTTAACGTCTCACTGTTTCCTTCACCGCACTGCCGAAATATACGTGGAAAGGATAACAAGCTCTTCCCTCATTGCTTTTATTATTTGTTGATGTATTCCAACCGGTAAATAAGAGTCTTTTTTTTTTTTTTTTTTTTTTTTTTTTGCAATTTCACATTTTTTTTTCTCTCTGCTCATTTCTGTATTTTTTTTAATGTAGGTTCTCTCTCTCTCTCTCTCTCTCTCTCTCTCTCTCTCTCTCTCTCTCTCTCTCTCTCTCTCTCTCTCTCTCTCTCTCTCTCTCTCTCTCTCTCTCTCTCTGTATTTCTTACTGTCTATGACCTAAGTTCTTTCAAGAGGGAGATTTCAAGAGACCTCTAAATTTTTATATATTCTTTTTTATAAGTTTCTATTTAGAGTACGATTCTCACTTGGCCTTTTTTTTTTTTTTGCTGTCGTTTTTATTCGTTATAGTAAAATGTTCTCTTAAAAGGAAAAGAGTAACTGAGGGCTTCAGGGCACTTCTTAATTATAGATATTCTTTTTGATAACTTCTATTGGGACTGGGGTAACTTTCTATCGGAACCGGGATTCAGAAGAACATAAGAAATAAGGGAAGCTGCAAGAAGCGACCAGGCTTACACGTGGCAGTCCCTGTATGAAATATACCTACCTATTTCCACCTATCATCCTTGTCCATAAACCCGTCTAATCTTCTCTAAAAGCTCCCTAATGTCTTAGCACTAACAACATGATTACTGAGTCCATTCCACTCATCTGCCACTCTATTTCAGAACCAATTTCTTCCTGTCTCTTTCCTAAACCTAAATTTTTCAAGCTTGAAATTCTCAGTTGACCATTTTTTTTCTTTGTTATCGTTTTGATGACCATTGCTAGATTCCGTCCTAAAAAAAATAAAAAAAATAAATAAATAAAAAAATAAAGTAACAAGTGTTTTTCCTCTAAGCGGTAACTCATATTTTTCGTTCCTTAATTAAATTTTTGTTCTCTTTTCCAAGCCGTTTTCTTCCACCGAACATTTTAATGGGAAACTGCAAAAAAGCGAGTCGTGATTGATTAATTTGTGTATCTGATTTGCTTACCCTTGCCCTGTCTCCTTTAACAAAACTTTTCAAGTCGTTTATGAAATATTTTTTGTATTTATCTTATTTTTGTACCAGCTTTCTATAGATCTTTTTTTTTTTTTTTTGTACTCTTGGTGAGCTGCCTTCTACTGATTGATTTTTTAAGCGGCTTTTTTTCCCCTTCCTTCTAACTTTTGTGCTCGTGGCCAGCCTTCTTCTGACATACGACTTTTATTTTGGATGTGACAAACAAGCAGACTTTTTCCCCTTATTTTTGTATCACTTGACTCGAAAATCGGCATATCCTTGCGTCCCCCTTCTTGGCTGCTTCATTTGTCTTGTTTGTCGTGGAGGACCATGGAACACCACCTCTGTCTTTCCGCAGCCAATCCAGCAAGTCAGCCACTCCTGTGACGCGTGGAATATCTTCTAAAAAGCTGTCCTTGTACTTTATTCTTTGTCTTCCTCTTGCTCTTCGATCTTCCACCTTAACCAATAATAACATGCATTTTCCAGGATTTACTAGGTGCCCCATAAATCTCAACTGTCTAGTTCTTCTACTTTATTTGTTCCGCATTAAGTACTAGAAGGTAAATGCATAGTGGAAGTCTCGATGTAGAGAGAGAGAGAGAGAGAGAGAGAGAGAGAGAGAGAGAGAGAGAGAGAGAGAGAAGTGAGTTGTTTTCAGAAAGTTTCAGGTTCCTCGGGGTAACAAGATAGAATAAACTTTACCTGAAGCCTGTATGGGATTATGTATTGGATCAACACAGCATTAGGGAGACCAGGCAACATTGAAAGATATCGTCTGAAATTTTTGACTGTTGCGGATTCCCTTAAGGCTGATACAGTGGTCTAATGGAACTTCCGCTCCTAAAAGAACTGCTTCCAAAACAAGTACCACGTTTAGGCCTTGCAGCTTCCTTATTTTCATGCACTTCTATGTTATTTCATTCATCCCTCATTTGTCCCTTCCCTCTGTCCTCACTGCCACGCTCTGTCTGTTTCTCTGTACCTCAGTTCCTTCCTCTGTGTTGTCATTTCTTTTCGACTGGTATTTAATGTAGAATATAATATGTGTACTGAAATTGAGCAGTCTTTTGAGGTACGTAAGGATTGGTCTCTCTCTCTCTCTCTCTCTCTCTCTCTCTCTCTCTCTCTCTCTCTCTCTCTCTCTCTCTCTCTCTCTCTCCTTCCACTATGCTGTCATATTTTTTTTTTTTTTCAAGCACTTAATGTAGATTAGTGAAATCGCACAGCGTATTCTTAGACGTCATGCTGTGTTACCTTTGAAAGATGCCATTGACAGAAAATTAATAGAGTAGATGAAACCTTTTGGCACTGCTGCAAAATAGCTGAACTGTGCAGTCCATGAATGGAGGTGAAGGATGTGTTGCTGCTGAAATGTTACATTACGATTGGAGAAATTGATAGTTAATATGCGTAGCTACTGTCTTACTAACGCCTCAGTATTTCTTCACCCAGAGTCGGAATACACTTCAAAGCTAGGTGGTGTTAGATATATGAATTTAATACTCGTAGCCACTGTCTTGCTAACGCCTCAGTATTTCTTCACCCAGAGAGGGAATACACTTCACAGCTCGGTGCATTAAACCTTCAGCGAGGGTTTTTATGAGACTGTAAACTAAACCAGCGAGAACAGGCATCGTATCCTTCAAATAAATGCAAGGATAGATAACCTGAATGCTCAGAGGAGAGTTTAATAAGCCAATGAATGCTGGAGGGCTGCGAGTGAGGCAAGACTGAAATCACCAATGAGTTATTTTTATTTTTTTACATTTTTATCCTATTTAATTTTTTGGGTGCAGGGACACACACACACACACACACACACACACACACACACACACACACACACACACACACACACACACACACACACACACACACACACACTGAAAGAAAGAGTTGCATGTGAGTCGCGTGTGAATCACCATTGGATTTTTGGGATAATATTGAAATAACAGCGTTTGCATCTGAGGGCTAGGTTAGATGAGGGGAGGTTAGGTTAGGTGAAATTAGGTTTAGATTCATTAATTTCCTTGCTTTAGCTGTTGGTTCCTTTATTGTTAAGGTCACGATTTAAAGAAAGCGTCATATTTTGCCGAGAAAATAAACATTCGCTACCTGAAAATGAGTAGCTAAAGATATTTCCATACATATTTCTTTTTCAGTGCGTGCAGGAAGACGACTAAGAGCTAAAAAAAAGAAAAAAAAGCTACGCTGGTTTGTCATTCACGTTAAAAAATGAACTATTGAAGAGTAAAAAAAGGTACGTCCAAGAAAAATAAAGTCAGTCTTGATTTTCATGAACTAACTTCCCATTAAGCCGAGTGTTCCCGCGGCTGTAATGAGGCAGCAATTAGACCCGTGAATGTGTTAAGCCTTTTGCCGGCGCCGCTCCACGAGACGAAGCAAATGTTAATGTCTTGATGCACGTAAATGCTTCTTGCTCTTATTCTGTAACGCTTCAGGCTCTCACTGCTATCTGGCACACTTATCCTTAACTGCTAAACACTCCCGAGACATTTTTTCTTCATATTCTTACGTTCTTAACCCTTTTACTGATACGTGACACACCTTTCCTTAACTTCTAACCTTTTTGAGACATCTTTCTTTCTTTATTCTTAATTTACTTCTATTTAAAGCATCTTTCGTTAATTACTAGCCATTCTGAGACATTTTTACTTGCAGCGTCCTTCGTATTCGTACATTTTTTTAACCCTTTCACTGTTACCTGGTACATCTTTCCTTAACTTTTTTTTTTTTCTTTTCTTATTTATTTCTTGATTTACTTCTATTTAACACATCTTTCCTTAATTACTAGCCACTTTCAGACATCTTTTCTTGCAGCACCCTTATATTCTTACGTTCGTAACTCTCTTATTGCTGCTTGGCACGTCTTTCCCTATTTACTAAACTCTGGGACGTCTTTTCTTGCTCCACATCCACCTCCAGATTGCAAGATATAACCTTTTTATTCCTGCCTTTCTTGTTGGTGCTTATAAAGGTTCCTGGTATTGCGTCTAGTGCTGTCCATTGGTGTCCATGCAAATGATTTTTTTAGTGTTCTAAATATTAACAGAGGTACGGTCATACAGGTAAAAGAGACTGTTGAATGAATGGATGTGTTTATTGGTTATGAGGCGCCGTTCTAGCCCTAACAGACTCGGAAAACCAGACGTATATGCGGGAAAAAATATAAGCTAGAGTGGTTTGAATGAATGCTTTTGTACCACATTGATGATCAGTTAGGTTCTCAATTTTTTTTTTTCTGTATTGATGGTGCAGAATTTCTGTTATCACTAGAATCATTAAAATTCATGAAAAAAAGAAAAAAATTGCTTTTCACTGAACCTGTTAAAGTAGTGGGAAGTCGTCTACACATTTAAACTTCATATCTTTTTTTTTCCAACTGATGATGCAGAATACGTGTTAAACAATCAATAGAATCATGGAGAACTCCCTGAAAACCCTCAGTGAGGTCTCAATGGAACCTGTCAAAAGTAGTGGAAGGAAGACACCAGAAAAATTAGTTTCTCATTTCTTGTGTCACTGATGATACAGAATCCTCGTTAAACAATCAGTAGAATAATTTAAATCCTTTACAGTAAAGCCTATTAAAAAAGTAATTGAGGAGGAGGCACCGAAACATTTTTTCTCTTTCATTGATGCAGGTATGATAAGTACAGGGAGTCCTTGTACATGTTAAACCCTTTCACTGCTACTTCGTACGTCTGCCCCTAATTACCAGTCACTCTGAGACATCTTTACTTGTTTCTACAGCCACATCCAATCTTTGAACTGGGAAGGAATTGCAAAATGTATTCTTTTTTTACGGCTAACTTTTGTGTAGATGCTTATAAAGACTTCACGCATTGCTTCTGCTGCTGCTGATTGTATCGCGTCGGCAGTGAAAAGGGTTAAGGGTGTATGATCAGTATCCCTCTATTTTAAAACACTTACAATGCTTTGTGTGTGTGTGTGTGTGTGTGTGTGTGTGTGTGTGTGTGTGTGTGTGTGTGTGTGTGTGTAAGAGGAGAAGCTGTATTCTAGAACCAGTCAGCACCTCATGTCGACTTGTTTTTAACAGGCTCTAGTGGAAGTTCAAAAGGTTTTCAAAGGGTGCTTCAGTGATTCACTGATACTTTAATATGGTCTTGTTGAGGTCATTGGGGCTTCCAGGAGCTTTTTTTGATACTAGTGATAGTATAAGAGGGTCTCATGAAAGTTGTTAGGGCTTTCAAGGATGTTTTCCTGATTCCAGTGATAAATTAAAGGGCCTGAGCGAGATTGTTTGGGTTTTCAAGGATGTTTTCTTGATCGTAGTGACAGTTACACAACCTCTGGTAGAAGCTTTGAAGGTTTTAAGACATATCTTTATAGTCTTTGTAATAGTGTGAATACCGGTGAAAAATGATTTGGTTTTCATAAATTTTCATGATAATAATAGTTTTAACAAGCTCTTATGAGTCATCGAGTTTTCGAGAGCGTTGTCATTATTCTACGTAGTAATAGTTTAAAGATAACTACTGACCACCAATAAAAGAAAAAAAAAAAACAAAAAAAAACATGAGGGACCCGGTTGATCATCTGTGTGGCCTTTGAAAAATCGTCCTGATGAGAGAACAAAGGGTCTTCAAAACACAGGACGAGGCGTGGCGCGGCGCTGTCCGTACCGGGTCTGTATTGTGCTGACTGGCGAAGGAAGGCCGGTGAAATACTGGCAAAATACAACAAAGACGTATATTTCTCTTTAAATTTTCCGAGCTGGATGGAGCAAGAGATCTGAAACAAAGGGTGATTGGAGAATTGGAGAGAAAAAATGTGTGTGAAACGAGTATCAAAGAAAAAGTGAGTGACGAGAGAGAGAGAGAGAGAGGAGAGAGAGAGAGAGAGAGAGGAGAGAGAGAGAGAGAGAGAGAGAGAGAGAGAGAGAGAGAGAGAGAGAGAGAGAGAGAGATTCCAAAAGATCAGGGTATAGATGGGAATGAGAAAATGTTTTTAAATGACTATGAGAGAGAGAGAGAGAGAGAGAGAGAGAGAGAGAGAGAGAGAGAGAGAGAGAGAGAGAGAGAGAGAGAGAGAGAGAGAGAGAGACGCACTCCATGCCATCCCAAGAATCCAAACATTTCTCCAAAAAACATTACGATCAGTTTAAATTCTCCAGACCATTACATGTATTATTCCCTGCGCATTTAAAGGACACAAACATTCCTACCCTTCTTCCTCCTCTTCCTCCTCTTCCTCTTCCAGTGTACTATAGCTCTCTGGAAATTACTAAAAAGACACTCCCCTTAATAGCTACCCCCAGTGTTCCCCAGCAGCGTATACAAGACCCTCATTGTTCTTGTACTGCCCTGTGTGTTTGTGTGTAATGAATCATCTTTTACTGTACGCTGTGTTCATTATGATTCTTTGCCTTGACTTGCCTTTTAATTCTGCGCCCGAAACTCAGTGATTAGTGTGAGCTTTGTTAGTGCTCGATGTTTTGCTTTGTAATGCACGCCCGTTTGGTTCTGGAATTACACGGTGCAACTGAGGAATTACTGTGTTTTTCTGTGTGTGTGTGTGTGCGTGTGTGTGTGTGTGTGGTGATTCACCTACGATCGTCTGCTGGTCACTCAGCCAGCCGTTCCCCCACGGAAAGAGCTCACAGCTCATAGTGACCGATCTTTGGGTAGGACTGAGACCAGTGGACACACCACACACCGGGACAGCAAGGTCACAACTCCTCGGGTTACATCCCGTACCTACTTGCTGCTAGGTCAACAGGGGCTACACATTAAGAGGTTTTGCCCATGTGCCCTCGCCGTGTGTGTTTGTGTGTGTGTGTGTGTGTGTGTGTGTGAGGACTGGTTTGTGTAGGGAAGGGATGGAAGGAGGTTGGTGAGTGATGGGTGAGTGTTTTTGTAGGTTGCATGCTATATGTGTGAGTACGTAGCTATGGAAGTTGGTGCGTGGTGTGTTTGTGTGTGTGTGTGTGTGTGTGTGTGTGTGTGTGTGTGTGTGTGTGTGTGTGTGTGTGTGTGTGTGTGTGTGTGTGTGTACCCTCACTCGCGCGCGGATGTGGCAAACAACTTCCATCACTCGAGTCAACCAACCAGTCAGTTCCCAAAAGACTTACGAGTACATAACCTGACTCCCAACCGTAACTCAGCTACTCACCTGACGCCGCCGCGGGGATCGTCGTAGTTGAGTCTGTGCTGGTGGTGGTACCAGGCGAGCTGCAGGGCCGTGGCGGTGGGCACGTCAGCCACCAGGCACTGCAGCTCAAATTGTCGACCCTTCCCCGGTAAAACTTCTCCCGCAGTTCGACGCCGCGCTCGTCCAAGATCTGAATGGACGCCTCTGTGAGGGAGGGGACGGGACGTGGTGTGAGAGAGAGAGGTAATGTAGGCGAGGTGGTGAGAGGCTGAGAGAGAGGTCGTATAGGTAAGACTAAGAAGAGGAACAGAGAAGTGCAGGCAGGGACTGGGGAGAGGGATAGATATAGACAGGGCTGGGGGAAGGGACAGGGAGTGGTGAGAGTCGCTGATGTGAACTAGAGTGGTGTAAGTAGGAATTGAGAGTGGTTAGAGGCTGAGAGAGAGATGATATAGGCTAGGCTGGGGAGAGGAAGAGAGCAGTGGTGTAGGCAGGGCTGGGGAGAGAGACGGGGATGTATTCGTAGACGTGATGGTCAGGACTGATCTGGATGGCTGGTTACCTTGGTATCAAGGAGAAAAGTGGTTTTAGAGTGGCTGTTGAGGGATTAGGGGGACGTTATTAGAGAAATGGTATTAATTGGTAGGAATGATTTGAAAAGACGTTTCTATTACTGGGAAAGAAATTACATTGCCGTTTCACTACTGGGCCTTTTTTTGGCCATAACCACATAATATTTTAGACTTTACTATAGGTCTTTTAGATATTTTTTATTTTATATTTTTATTTTATTTATTTATTTAGTTTACGTAAGGAAAGGTGCTAGTCAAGAGTAACAAAACTGAAGGTGCCAGTCCCCCAAAAAGAGGAAAGTCCGAGAACAAAACCAAAAATTACATTAAGTCTTGATTAGAAAGACGAAGTGATCATACCATTAATTTTTTTTACTATGATTTTCTTTTCTTTTTCTCTGTGCCCATGGAAAATAATGTTTTGCAGTGGTCTGAATATCAACAGAGGACGACCACACCAGCAAAAGTGAATATGACTGCTGAATGATTGGAGATACTATCAGAAAAGTGACATAGGTGAATGAATGAACGCTTTGTGCCGAGGATAAAAAAGTTTCTGTTGACGATCATTGGTGGATAAGTGACGCTTGATTTCTTATGTAAAAGGGACACTGGCCCAGGAGGGGGGAAAAAAAAAAAAAAAGAAAAGGAAAATAAGTGCTGATCCCCAAACGCGAGTAAAAAATAAAAATAAAATAAAATAAAATAAATAAATGAAAATCATTGTAGACTGCAGGATGTGTGTCTTGAAGCCTCCCTCCTGAAAGAGTTCAAGTCAAAGGAAGGAGGTAACACAGAAGCAGGCAGGGAGTTCCAGAATTTGCCACAACAAGAGATGAATGATTGAGAATAGTGACTAACTCTTGCATTATAGTAGAGAGGTGGACAGAAATAGGGTTGAGGGAAAGTGGAAAAAGTCTTGTGCAGCGAAGCCATGGGAGGAGAGGGGGAAGGCATGCAGTTGAAGTAGAAGTAATATAAGAAAGAGGGTTGATTTGAAACAGGTATTTTTTATTACAAGGATAACTGAAGAAAAGTGGCCATGTAAGATTAAGAGGAGCAGCTTTATGTACTCGTAATATGTAATGAAAG